>NW_026708289.1:0-77878 GCF_902713425.1 Acipenser ruthenus
CTGACTATCACTTCAAATCACAAGGTTCAGTAAATAAAACCTCATTCACAACTTGGGTTACCATATTTAACCAGGTCTCACATAACACTTACATAACCTGTCAATGATGTCACAGGTCACTACACTTTTAATTGACTACAAAGCGAACAGAAAAGGCTGCAATCTAACCTTGAAGCATGTTTACTGTTCTTGTTAATGTGTCACAGTTTATATGTGTGTGTGTTAACTTTCTCTTACAGGTGAATATAAGCAGTCCTTCATCTCATATCTCATATCTATGCAAGTTAAGTGTTCAGGACATTTACATCTTATCCTGATTTTCTTTTCTTTTTTTTAAATATATAGACAACTATCCCCACCTAGATAATTTATAAAACCTACATCAACACAGACCCTATTGTAGTACTGATTAAATTAACATTTAATTACACCAAAACTAGACTACAGTACCACAGGCATTAAACAAGATAATGATACTGTGTTAGACTGCGACACCATTGCCATTATATACTATAACAAACGCAATAAAACTGCTTTGTACTATTTTGTTAAACGTAAATACTGACTGACAGCTGCAATTGAATTTTATGGCAAGACTGTTCAAAGTGCAGGACAAAGTAATTTTCTGCTACTGTAAACAGCTGATTTTTGCAAGGAAACGCACTGACTTCAGAACTTGAAGGCTAATTATTAGTACTTACCATCTCTTGTTTTAAAACTTGCATCTTGATTTCCAGCCTTTTCAATGCACTCGACTCAGACACGTTAACTAAGTTAGTTGATAAAGCAGGTATTTCGTCCCTTGTCTCCTGACGCTCTTCTTTGAATGATCTGACAAGACTTTCAGGAACTTTGCGACCCAGCTTTGTCTCGATGTCCTTAAAATCTGGTAAAACGGTATCTTCCATTGTTGAAAAAAACACCAACTCTTTCAAAAATAATTTAAAAAATGTTGCGTTGTGCCTCCAATAAATGCAATTGTTGCAATACCATCCTTCAAAAATTGTACAGAGCAGCTTAAATTATAATAAGTACTTGTTCAAAATCAATACTTCATTCCAATAGTAAAAATAAAACATTTAACGATTACATAAAGGAAGATACCATGTTTTGTATCCAGCTGGATTTAAAATAGAAAAACAAAACAAAAACATACAATTTCAAATCTGGCTGCTACACCTTGCTGGAGACCCTGAGAGCTCCAGGTGTTTGTCCCTCGAATTAGCTCTTTCTTGTTGGTTTTACAGCTGTGACTGTTGCTGCTGGTGGTGGTAAGAAATCACCTTTGTTTGGGTACAGAGGTTAGTTGCTTCATTATGTAGCAGCAGACAATTCATTGCGCTTCCTGATCTGTTGAAACTTTAAACCCGACAGGCAGGTGGACCAGCAGGACACGCCCATTTACCGTAATTCAACTAAGAGTAAACCCAAAATTTCCATCATGTTTTCATGCTGCAAAAAAAGAGAACGAAAAAAAGAAAACAAACAGTTAATGTAATTTATAAAATCGTATTGTAATCAATATTCCAAACAACACTGATACAGTATAGTTTTATTTGTATTACCCAAAATATGTATGTATTTATATGTTACAATAGGGGGTCCTTAAACTATACTGTATAACTTAAACAAGGGGAGATTTTCAACACAACTTATTTAATATGGGAAAGTGAAAAATCCTGATGGTCAAAATGACTGTAAAGTATAGGCCAGTTGTCATTCAGTGAGCACAACAGGACAAGTGCAGTGCCACCTGTTGGAAAAGGAGATATTGCACGCAAAAGAAGAGAGAAAATGTACTAAAATTTAAGATACACATCCATTATTAATAAGGCTACAATTTTGGCAGTATAAAAAATATTTAAAAAATAATAGTGTGGAGTAGTGGTTAGGGCTCTGGACACTTGACTGGAGGGTTGTGGGTTCAATCCCAGTGGGGGACACTGCTGTTGTACCCTTGAGCAAGGTACTTTACCCCTGGATAAGGGCGTCTGATAATAAATAAATAAATAAATTATATAATATATATATATATATATATATATATATATATATACACACTACCGGTTTTAGAACACCTCCATTTTTCCAGTTTTTATTGAAATTTACGCAGTTTAATGTCTCAATGTACTCTGAAATTAAAGCATAGAACAAATAAACAATTGGAGATAAAAAAAAGAAATCATGGAATCGTTTTGTTTAACAAAATTTAATCTAAATTTTTGACTCATCAAAGTAGCCACCTTTTGCAGATATGACAGCCGAACACACTCGTGGCATTCTTTCTACAATGGAAATCAAATATTGTTCGGAAAGTTCTTCCCAACACTGTTGCAGAAGTTCCCACAAATGTGTTGCACTTGTAGGTTGCTTTGCTTTCACCCTTCTGTCCAGTTCATCCCAAACCATCTTGATGGGGTTTAAGTCAGGAGTGTGCTGGCCATTCCATGATTTGAAGCCTACCATCTTGTTCTTTTCTTCTAAAGTAGTTCTGACATAGCCTGGAGGTATGTTTTGGGTCATTATCTTGCTGTAGGATGAACCCCTGACCAACTAGGTGTATACCAGAGGGTATTGCATGGCGCTGCAAAATGCTGTGGTAGCAGTTTTGGTTCAGGGTGCCACTCACTCTGTGCAAGTCACCGACTCTGGATCCAGCAAAAGAGCCCAGACCATCACGCTTCCTCCTCCATGTTTGACAGTTGGTGTCACACACGAGGAACCATCCTTTCGCCTACTCAATGGCGTACAAAAACCCTGCGTGTGAACCGAAGATTTCAAATTTTGATTCATCGGTCCATAAGACCTTCTTCCAGTCTTCAGTAGTCCACTGGCGGTGCTTCATGGCCCAGGCAAGCCTCTTTTTCTTATTTTGCCATCTCAGCAATGGATTTCTTACTGCCACTCGACCTGTCAAACCTGCAGCTCGAAGTCTTCTCTTCAAAGTTGAAACTTGCTTACTTCGACCAGTGTTAAGCTGTGCTTGAAGCTGTTGTTCTGTGAGCCGCCTATCACGCAACCTGTTGACTCTCAGAAACTTGTCTTCTGATTCTTTTGTGGCTTTGGGTCTGCCAGACCTCTTCCTGTCAGAGTTTCCTCCAGTTTCCAAGTGCCTTTTGATGATGTAGGAAACTGTACTCACTGACACCTTGGCTTTCTTTGCAATTTCTCTAAAGGAAAGACCTACACTTTTAAGGGTTATAATGGTCTGTCTGTCTTCCTTTGTTAATTGCCTTTTTCTCAACATTATGAGAGCAATATACTACTTCCTGCAGTAACACAGTCTGTTCCAACACTGCTTTTATACAGACAGAGGGTTTGTAAGTAATCAGCAAAAGTTGGGACACCTGTAGGAATTGTTAGCATCAACTTTCAAGGCTCAATTTACTTCCATTGCTGCAGAACAGCTGTAAGTTGTTAACCCATTACTTGTTCCCTGAAAAAGGCCTTTTTGTATAACTCTGAAATGTACATTATTTTTCAGTTTTTGGTAACCTAAACTTTTTTTATAACCTCTGGCAGTTTACCACTTACCTTTGTACCATTTCAGGTTATTCACTGGACTTGAACTGCTTACATTTCAATAAAAACTGGAAAAATTGGGGTGTTCTAAAACTTTTGACCGGTAGTGTGTATATATATTGTGAACAATCTGTTCTGTATTTTTGTGTGGTAGCCAACTGGCAGCATGAGAGGTGACACCGAGGTAGGGTTGAAGAATAGGCATTTTTATTATTTTCTTAAACAAAAGTTCAAAGTCTCAACAGAACGTTTATGAAAATAAACAAAACAAAAGAAACCCTGCCCACTAATCTCACTTCTTCAACCCTCTCTACTGCTTGCACGAGCTGTCCTCGTTGCAAGGAAAAACATGTTGCTTTAGCATAGAGACCAGTCCAAGTTCCATCCAGACGCTGCTGGCAACAGTAGACCTGGTCTCGGAACAAAAGTCTTGCCAGGTAAGTGTCAATGGTTCACTTTCTTTATAATCCACAAGGGCTGTTGGGAAATGTAGTTTGTAATCCTTTTCCAGGGGAACAGGTAAGTCTTCCAAGTAATCGGACCCTTGGTCGCCCTCTGCTGGTGAACACTGACATTGACAGCCTGCTGCTTGGCCGGATCCTGACGAACTAAAACAAACAAATAAAACACAACTACCACCGTCCGTGTGGTTTGTTTCCTTCCTGGGATTAAGCAACCAGCCTCACTCAAATAAAACACAGTCCATGAAAAGAATGTAGTTGCTTAAAAGAACACGTAAACTAACAGTCCACAAAGCACAGGCTTTTATTAACTCAGCGCGTGCACACTATAGCGCTGGTATAAAACTTTGCCTGTTTAAACTTATCCAGTTTGGCAACAATTAATACAGCTGTAGAAAACGGTTTGAACGCTGCATACAGCAGGCAAGTAAGCAGGTGAGTAACAGTCCATTTCATACGGTGACTTTCTTTTAAAACAGGTACACACAGAACGCTGTCTTTCTTTTCAAAGAAACCAAGCACAAATGAATCCCGCAAGTCTGCGGTCTCGGTTACTCACTGGAGAGATCTGTCTGGCGAGTGCACCAGCTTCACTTCATTCCAGGCTGCAGACGCGTTGCAGCTTCCTCCGGCCAGACCAAAATATAAGCCCTACTCGCTTTTTTATTTTGCAGTCACTAAACACAGGTACCTTCGGTTCTGGAATAAAGTAATCCTTTCTGGTCACCAACACTGTCGCCCTTTTTAATCTCTGTTCCCGTACTTCTGCACAACGAAGCACGCTGCTCTTGTCTCTGTTCCACACCACTTAAACAGTTGCTGTACAATCTGTACCCAGCTAATGAAAAGGACCGACAACACCACTCGGTCTTTCAAAGTTGCTGCTATACAAAAAGTACCTTTCACAATTACCTTCCCCCTTTCTAATTGCTGACCTGCCTTTTAAACCCCCTGGATTCCCGCGGACATGTCACCTGACTACTGACCTTCGGAATCATGGGAGTTGAAGTTTCTTTATTTATTATTCCGTTCTGCCAACGTAACGCCGTCTTTCTAGTTTTGAGCTTTGGGGAAAGATATCAGCATCCCCACGTTTCTGATACCTTCCTCGTGCGCTCAACACTGACGGTCTGTTACAATATATATATATATATATATTAAGTTTTACTATTGATGCAAAAAACCCTACTCGCCCTACTACTTGCATCAGCCTATTGATACCATGAATTTACCTGTCTGGAGTCATGCCAGGGAAAAGGAGTCCTGGCAGGGTCAATTCACAGAAATAGGTATTACGAGGCTTATGGCACCTTCAGAGTTTGTTCACTGCCTGTGCAAGTTACCTATACACAATAGAATATATTTGCTATACATCACTACAATTTCCCCCGGAAACTGTTTTGGGGTCACTGTACTGCACTACCTGCGCACAGTAACTGAATAATCGTTAAAATGAAAAGAGGATTTATTTTTCGAAAGTTTCTCTAGGCTGCAAAGATTGTCATGATGCAAAGCATTTAAACGTACTGTTTAGTAAGGGTGTTACATTAGCCCCTCAGTGGGTGATTTGTAGTATAAGCCCGTTAGGAAACAACACAAGACTTCAACAGCAATCATGACCATAAATCAAGTTTAGCCCATCTGAAAGCTCAGAAAATTATGAAAGATGTTGTCACAAAGACGGCCAGAGTGGGTGGCGTCAGACCAGAAAAGGAATACACAGACCCGTTTATATCCCGTGTACCAATGACTATACACCAACATTAACATACGCACCCATACATACATACACAGAACACACAAATGCACACAGGGGCGGGGCACTTTGCCACATATACCCCCCCTTGTGCGCAGCACACATGGCCTCAACGGCCACCTCCCCCCTTAAATACCCAGCAGTCCAGGCCAAAGTCTCGGGCTGGGAAGGGAGGCTTCAGTGGGCCCATGGCTGGAAATGCTGTCAGCTCCCCTGCCGGTAGTGGCACGGCTGACAGCATGCTGGTCCCGTCCTGCAGCGAAAAAGCTGCGGGGGCAGGTGGTCCCCCGACCTCCCCCTTCTTCGTAGCCGGCAGCTCCCTCCTGTGGGGCTCCGGCCACAAGAACTCCTGCAGCGAAACTGCTGCTGGGGAAAGTGGTCTCCAGACCTCCTCCCCCTTCTTCGTGGCCGGCAGCTCCCCTTTCTGGGGCTCCGGCCACCGTACTCCCTGCGGAGGTACGGGCAGCAGAGGCAGCTCCTGCTCCTCTGCTCCGGGCGGTGGCGGAGGCAGAGGCAGCTCCAGCTCCTCTGCTCCTGGCGGTGGTGGAGGCAGAGGCAGCTCCAGCTCCTCTGCTCCTGGCGGTGGTGGAGGCAGAGGCAGCTCCAGCTCCTCTGCTCCTGGCGGTGGTGGAGGCAGAGGCAGCTCCAGCTCCTCTGCTCCTGGCGGTGGTGGAGGCAGAGGCAGCTCCAGCTCCTCTGCTCCTGGCGGTGGTGGAGGCAGAGGCAGCTCCAGCTCCTCTGCTCCTGGTGGTGGTGGAGGCAGAGGCAGCTCCAGCTCCTCTGCTCCTGGCGGTGCTGGCTCCCTCTGCTGTGGCGGCTGGGCATGTGTGCGCCGTGCTGCCTTCAGCAGCATAGCGAGAGGCTGCTGGGGGACACCAGCATCCTGCCCTTCTCCCCCCAAAAAATTTTCAGGGGGTTGAGCCTGTAACTCCTCCCCTTCTGGCTCTTGGGGCTGAACCAGCAGGCATTTTCCCTCTGCTGGTGGCTTGGGTCCCAGGGCTGTGGAAGCCCCGACTTGCCTCCCTTTGGGCTGTGGACGCACCGACTCCTCCCTTTTGGGCTGTGGACGCCCCGACTCCTCCCTGTTGGGCTGTGGACGCCCCGACTCCTCCCTGTTGGGCTGTGGACGCCCCGACTCCTCCCTGTTGGGCTGTGGACGCCCCGACTCCTCCCTGTTGGGCTGTGGACGCTCGGGCTCCCCCCACTCAGGCGTAGGACGTTCGGGCTCCTCCCACTCAGGCGTAGGACGTTCGGGCTCCTCCCACTCAGGCGTAGGACGTTCGGGCTCCTCCCACTTAGGCGTAGGACGTTCAGGCTCCTCCCACTCAGGCGTAGGACATTCGGGCTCCTCCCACTCAGGCGTAGGACATTCGGGCTCCTTCCGCTTGGGCTCCTCCCATTTGGGCTGTGGATGCTCAGGCTCCTCCCATTTGGGCTGTGGAGGCAAAACCAGCAGGCATTCACCCTCTGCTGGTGGAGATGGGGACAGCAGGTACTCACCCTCTGCTGGTGGAGATGGGGACAGCAGGTACTCACCCTCTGCTGGTGGAGATGGGGACAGCAGGTACTCCTCTGCTGGTGGTCCTGCTACCTGGGCTGCTGTTCCATTTATGGTTGCCTCCAGGTAGTTGAGGACAAACTCCACACCCTCCTCCAAGGTGTTTGGGGTGTGTTCCTGCTGATATGCCTCCCATCTCTCACTGTCCATCATCCACAGGACCCGGACGACTATGGGCAGAGACTGGGCCTCCAGCCCAGCATTCTCCAGGAACCAGTCCCGCCATTTTGTGGCGTCTTCTGCCATTATATATATATATATATATATATATATATTTTTTTTTTTTTTTTTAAACAAAACCCCTCCTGGTCTGACGCTTGGAGGCGCGGCTATCCCACGATGACAACACGTGTCACAAAGACGGCCAGAGTGGGTGGCGTCAGACCAGAAAAGGAATACACAGACCCGTTTATATCCCGTGTACCAATGACTATACACCAACATTAACATACGCACCCATACATACATACACAGAACACACAAATGCACACAGGGGCGGGGCACTTTGCCACAGATGTGCAATCAAAAACATTAGAAAATCTACTTTCTGATCAAAGTACCAACAATGTTGACGTCACCTCAAGAATTTTGCGTAAGGCATATTACATTGCAAAGAATGATCTGCCATTTTTAGATCATATAGATTTAGTAGACTTGCAGTCTGCAAATTGACTAAAAATGGGTAACGTCTTTCATAGTAATGTGACATGTGCTGACATTATTGAGCATGTTTCTCTGGAAATGAAATCCAAATTACTTGAACATCTGAAGAAATGTCAATCTAAATTATCTATATTGATTGACGAATCTACATCAGTAAGCAATGAGTCTGCATTGATAGTTTATCTATGTGTACATATACCAACCAATGACAACCAAGATGATGATGACCCCTTAGAGGAAATATTTACTTTCTTTCTTGAGCTTGTGGAATTAGCGGATCAAAAGTCTGAAACTATTTTCAATGCTTTAATTGCATGTATGGAAAGTAATGGCTATAGCAAAAATGATCTAAAATTGGTCCTAATTGGATTAGGATCGGACAGAGCATGTTGGGCAGGCACTCTGGCGTTGCTGCTCTTTTAAAAGAAGAATTTCCGAACATTACAATTTGGCACTGTTAAATCACTGGCTTGAGCTGTCTATCAACGATGTCCTTGCCAGTGTTGGTGGAGGAGTGAATCATTTTGAGTGCTTCATGACCACACTGCATGCTTTGTACAGCCAGTCACCAAAAAATGTGAATCAGCTGGAGCAATGTGCAAATTTGTTATCGACAGAGGTAAAGAAGATGGGCAGAATATTAGGGGTTCGTTAGGTCGCTTACCGATGTGTTTCTGCAGTTTGGACATCATATACTGCTCTCAATCACCACTTCACTACAGAAGCCAAAAACGCTGCAATGAAGTCTGTTGAGCGAAATAAATTCAAGGGACTTGCTGACAAGTTAACTAGCAAAATCGTTGTTCTTATGTTGGCTTTAATGTGTGATTTATTGTTTGAACTCAAGAATCTGTCAGAAGCTTTACAAGCACAAAAAGTGTCACGTAGCAAAAGGCCAAGAATACTTAAAAATGTTCATCAAGAGAGTAGAAAGTTACAAAACAAGTCCTGGGGAACACGAAGAAGAGGCGAAGACTGGACTGAACAAAGGCTTGTTTAAATGACTGGAGTTAAAGGAAGGTGGCAAATTTCAGTCTGTGATCAGGTGATTCAGTCAGTTGTCGTCAACATGAAACAACGACTAATGCCCAGGATGACTTAAACAAATGACTGCTGCAGGACATGGATTGTGTCATGGGAACCACTGGCAGTGAGCATGATATGCACCATGGTGAGAAAAACATAAAATATCTGGCAATACAATTCAATCTGGATTGAAATGAAACTCATCAAGTGTTTGTGGAATACAAATCAACTGGAAAAAGAAACATTTCTGCAAAACTGAAAAAACTTTTCAGGGTGGTTTACACGCTACCTGTAAGTAATGCAGACTGTGAGAGAGGATTCCGTAAAATGAACATTATAATGTCAGAATCGAGGAACAGACTACACATCAGAACAGTGTCTCATCTTATATTTTGTCACTGCTTGGCCCTCCTGCTCATAATTGGAATCCAGAACCACATGTGGAAACGTGGTTAAGAAAAGGCAGACGTAGTGCAACCTCCCACCATTGCATGAGCCGTAAAGAAAAAAAAAAAAGAACCGAAGCCTACGAACCCCTTTGGAGTTTATTCTGAGTCGTTAAGTCACACTTTTTTGTATAGATTTTACTTTGATCTTTTGTGTAAATTATTGGGTGTTATATAATTCAAAGTTTGCGATTGGTGTTCAAAAAAACAACTATTCACATTGGTGCATGTCCTGGAGAAAATATTGACACAATTCAGATTGAAGGGCATTGTGGGTGAGCAGGAGAGTTTTGAAAGTAATCCTGAAATTTACAAGTAGCCAGTTAAGCTGGGCAAGACGGGGGTGGTGTGTTCACATTTTGTACATCTGGTAAGGATCCTGGCAGTGACATTCTATGATCCGTTTCTCAGTCTAGCGTTTCAGGTTTCATTCTCTAAGGCAGTACTGTTACTGTGGAATGTGTAATGAAAGTTGGGGGAGTGTCAGGTGGCATTTGTATCCAATTGCGTGTCATGTAGCGACTCCAATCTACCTGTGGGCGTTTAGAAGACTGAGATATAGTGCAGGAAGCCATTCAACTTTTACAAGTATATATATAGTGTTTAAATTATTTTTTGTTTTATTATTAGTTTTACTTGTTTAGTTGTAGTTTATATAACTTTTTAGCGAAAGCTAAACCTGGCAACGTACATGGTCTTTCCATAATGAGCAACGGGAGTGAAGTTGGTTCGGAGGGTTTCGATACCAGCAACAGTGATGTTGACTTATACGTCAGCGAAGATGATGAAGAGGATGTGGAGCCAAGAACAGTACAAACTGTACCAACAAAAGAGCATGCAGCTATACAGGTAAGCCAGCTGCAAACAGGAAGCTGTTTGGTTTGAAATGGCAGTGCTGTGACGAAATACTATCAAAACACATTACTGGGTACAAGGCAATAAAGCAGGCGTCTGCGGCAGCCAGATCCATCACAGTGCCTGTGCAAAGTAGCCCTGTACACGCATTTGTGACTATCCCTCCAACACAAGGGAAGCAGAGACTGCAAAAAAGATGCAGGGTCTGCTACGAAAATGAAAATAAAAAGACACAAGAAAAATGTACAGTGGTTGCGAAGGCAACCCCAGGTTCTGTTGTATTGAACATTTCAATAAATGGCATAGAGCAAGTAGATAATGGCACACGTTTTGATGTTTGATTTTTATTTGATAATTACTGTTTACTGATTGTTATTGTTATTAGCATTATTAGCAGCATTTTTGTTTTCATTGTTAAAAAAAATGTGTTTATATCTCTATACTGAACATGGGTATGTAGTACACAGGAGCATAACGGGTTAATGAAAAACACAGTTTAGGTCATTTATTTGTGTTTTATTCATCATATGTTAACATTTTATAGCAATTACAGGTTTGAAAACATTATTATTATTTTTTTCAAAATCTGGTACCTGGAGTTGAAGTGGTTAATTATTAATAATATAACATTTAATAATATAACAATACGCTTCTTGCTGACTGTGACAGAAATATGATGAATCTTGGTTGTAAATCTCCCTCCTGACCTGTGAGGGCGCTAACCAGCGAGGACAGAGTTCTTTGGACGGGCTGGCCTGACAGTTCTTTCCCCGGGTTGGGAAGTCAGTCAGTCTGGAAAATGGCGAGACTCCGTTGCAAGAATGTATTGACCTGGAAGGGAAACAATGTAGCAGCCGCAGATTGTAAAGGCAGCTGCATTCGTTTACCAAGGGTCATGCGTGACAGCATATAAGGGGGATGGAGAATTGTAATCTGTTCCTTTGTTATGGTTTTGAAACTGAACCGAAGGGACAGGTATTTCTGTGTTTAAAGAGAATGTGAGTGTTTTGCTTGTTTTTTGTCAGTCTGTCTATATCGTCTTATTTGTCTTGTGTACTAATAGAATAGATGGCTAAACACGATCCGGACCTGTCGCCCACGGCCAGCACAAAACCCGGACAACAACACACGACTGTTCACTAAAATAACATTGTAAATTCACGACCAGCACTACAGCACTCACTGGGAGAGGTGACTATGTTTGTGTTTGGGTATTTGCATTGGGATTATTGTTCTTGTGGGATCATTGTTTATTGTAAACGGGACTGCAACCATTAACTGTGCGATACACATCGTTGTGTTTTGCCAGCTATCATTGTTTGTCTCTGTTTGGTCATCAGACCCCTGGATTAAAATAAACAGAAAACTTTTCACAACCTTTTTTTGTCTGTCGTTTCTTGTTGGATTACTGCACTGCTCCTGTACGTTCCACTTACCACTTTGCCACACTGACATATACTGATGAGTTCACCTGTTTACTGTTGTTAGTCGTTACATTTTGTAGCAAAAATCCATATCTTGTAATACCAGCAGAACTCCCGAATCTGTCAGGTCCTAATGCACCTTAATGGAGAAAAGTCTGGGTTTGAAAACTTTTGCCACTTTGCTAGTGACCAGGATAAAAAGAGCTTGAATTTTCTCACTGGTTACCGTCCTGATTTATAAAGTGTATTTATTTATATAGTGCCTTTCACACAGTGTCCCAAAGTGCTTTACAATACAATAAAATCAACAACAAGAATACAGTCAAATTAAACATGCAGAGTACAAAAAAAATTGTAAGATTGAGAGTAAAATGAGTTATTAAGGAACAATTCAATACGGTAATTAAAAGCAACAAAAATACAGTGAAAGAAAAACATACAATTAATAAAGAGAGGAGTAAAATTAGAATATTAATAGACTGACACATAAAATCAGGATCAAAAATTATAAAAAGCTGTCATTCAAAACGTCCACATACAAAATGTTCAACAAATGTTTTTTTGATCATACCTTTTAATAAGGATCAGCTGAATATATGTATATGTGTAAAGTTCTGTATTTGTGTTTTTTTATTTTTATTTTATTGTCCTTCAGTTTCCATTGTGTATTTTACATTTTCAACTAACAGTTATCACCAAAAAAAACAACGTTTTGTTCAAAATAAAAATGAGTAAAATTGTTTGACAATTTGTACAAAATGATATAGCTTTAAGTATTACTTTTACTCTAGGTTTGGGATTCAGATGGGCAATGTAAGTTTAGGGTGGCATTTGTACAATTATCAGATCAACACACATAACAAAGTTGCAGCCGGTACCACTAATGTGCATAACTTTTGGAAGCACTTAAGATACTTGTTGAAAGATGACATTTAATTTCATGCCAAAATTCTGTCACTGTACAAAAGATGTGTAAATTCACTAAGAATGTGGTCTGTGTTAGTGCATGTGCTCAAATTGTTGAGACCAGGTTGTAGCTCCTAATTATTTGATAGATTTGTTAATATTTGCAATGTATTGTACAGTACACTATGCATTCTGAACGGTTGTACTATATTTGCCATGACTGTTGTACTATATTTGCATTAAAAATGCAGGAAAATGCGATTATAACTGTATTTGTATTGTAACCATTGGGTGTTGTTCGGGGAGCAGGTGCAGGGGCTTCTCCCTAGTTAATCAAGCCAATCTATCAATTGAGCCAATCCATCCATCAATTGAGCCAAGCCCCGGGTCGACCACTCATTCTCTGTCTGATTTTTTCCCGTTTGCGTACGCCACACAGCTCTGCAGACTCATACTTAATTGCTAAATATAAATTTAAGCATAAAATGAATACTCACCCATCGCAGTTTTCTCTCTCTTTGGATTCTAGCAGCGACTGCATTTATGCACTGCTGGTCATTCCTCACATAAAATTCCTTTCAGAGGAAAAAACATTGGTCCAGTCCACCCCCTTGAATTCCTTGGAAAACCTTGGACACTCAATTTCGAAGCCTGTCTTCCTCCCAGCAGACTGGAACGTATCCATGCACTCATTCAATCATTCCAAATCAACCACACTATTTCAAAATGGGACCTTCTTTCACTCTTGGGTCAATTCGCATCATTCTTCAAGGCAGGATTTTCATATCCCCTCTCCATGCTCTCTCCACGACAGTTCAAAATCTCAACGCCCACATCAATATATTATCTGAAGCTCAGAAAGGCATCAGGATGTGGTCCTCCCTCCTGCAGCACTGGAACGGCCTTTCCCTCTTTTACGATGATTTCATTTCTGCCCACCATGACCTCTCACTTCATATGGACGCTTCCTCCATCGGCTTTGGGAGCATTGCTCTCCAGTGCATGGCTGGAAATCTAGTCTCTATCCCCTGAGAAGAAATCCACAGCCCTCCTCAAAACTATGCCCTATAGTCATTCAGCCTATCTATGGGGAAAAAATCCATCTTTTTCTTCTGTGATAATCAAACTACCGTACATATTATTAATAAAGGCCATTTTTCTTCCCCCCCCTCATTATGCAACTCCTGCGCCGCCTCATCTGCATTTCAGTTACCAATAATTTCATCTTGCAAGCCCGCCAGCTTCCAGGAATAACTAATAATGCTGCCGATGCTCTTTTTCGCCTACAGATTCCCTGGTTCAGATGTCTGGTTCCCTCGGCTCATCCTTTCGCCCTGACTGTTCCTCCATTCAGTGATCGGATACCAAACTAAAGTTTTCTTTGTAATCTCCTCGCTTCCGCACAAAACTATATGGCCGCCACCCTCGCTCCATCAACCCACTCCTCCAACGTAACTGGCTGGTCTGCCTTCACGGCATTCTGCAAGCAAAATCGAATATCCCCTTCACCCTTCAACCAACTGTAGCTAGTCATGAAAAGAAAATACTGTCTGCTTTTGCTCCTTTTGTGGAGAAAATAAAATAAATAAAACAAAGAAATAGTCTGGGTACACCACACCCTAAACTGTTAATGTTTATATGTGATCTGGTTTAATATGTAAATCATTCAAAAAGAATACATCTACACATATTTCTTTGTAAATACTGAGAAAATTAGTTTAATATATATTTTTTATTGATTTTCAGTTTTAATACGATCTTCAGTTAGTGTGTGAATGTGATTATTATTATTATTGGTCAACATTGTTAAAACAAAGAAGTGTCATTTTACAGAAATACAAAACCAGTGTGTGGTGCTCCCCATCACTTTGACCAAAATTAAGGTGAAATAAAGAGATAGACATACCATCAATTTCCAATTATACTGTTATTTCTTACCATATGGCGTATTTCTTTGTATTGTCTTTATAACCACTGACACTGGCATCACAAAGAACATTTTATTTTTCAACTTTAATAATTACATTCCCATTGATGTCCATTTCTCTTTTATTTATATGGTCATTTTTGCATGAACGAGACAGAGGCAGTCTGACAGCCTCTCATTTGACTCTGACCGAGTAATGACGTGTTGTATACAGAAACATAGAAGGCTTGCGCAGACAAACCGTCAGTTTGCGACAACAAGGCAATTCTATCTTTGGAGTAAGGGGGGAGTTTGCGTAGCAGCTACAGGAATATACAATGGCAATGTACACCTCTTCATGGTGACCCCCCCCCCCCCCCCCCCAAATAAAAGAAATAATATGCTTGGACAGTTGTATTGGATTTACCGCTGTGACAAGGAATGACCGAGGTTGAGGCTCAGAGACAGTTTAAAGTTCAAAATAAAGTTTTTAATAAACAAAAATACAAAATAAATCGGCACAAGGGCCAGACAAAAAGGTTTTAAACACAAAATAATAAACACAAAACAAAACTTAAGGCTTCCAGGCTGGGCGTTGCCTTCACTGGTTTACAAACACTAACAACACAGCACACACAAAAACACTCTACTCCTTCTAGAACTCTCTCTCTAGAACTGGGAGGCTGAGGCCTCCTTTTATGCCAGGTGGCTGAGTAATAATTGAATAATTAATTGGTGGATTGCTCCCACCTGAAGCAATCAACCTGGGCAGGGAGGAGAATTTAACTCCTTCCCTGCCAGTATTTCTAAGGGCAGAGCCCTGCTCTGCCACAACCGCTGTACCATGTATAAAGGGTTTTGCAACCTCGCAAACAATAACAAACTTATGCACAAACGTGAGAATCCATTGCATGGCCGTGAGACTCAAAATTGTGAAAAAAACATTTCATTGGTAAACCTTGAGACTTGACATCCATGCTTCTTGATATTTATTCGGCCCAACAGAATATTGCTAGTATGCCCGGAGTGGGGGCTATCGCTCTGCTGAACCACCAGAGGTTTCCTCCCAATCAAAGGGGAGGTCCTATCCATTGAACGGGTGAGATTAGTCATTAATATTTTTTTGGCAAATTGCCACTAATTATCCTATGTTTCTTTACTAACCCTTATTTTTATTTTTATATTTTGCATTGTTGGTGCAGATGCAGGGAGCTGGGGATCCTCTTTTGGGGGCAAGTGACGATCACTTCCCAACCTTAGGCCCAGCCGAGCTGGCCTCGACCTCCGAGAGCCAGGGGTAACCCTGCATTTTCTCAAATCTCCATTTTCTGTCACTTGTTCCCCTTGGGGCCAGCATACTTGCTCTCCCTGAGACAGGGGGAACCCTGCATTCTTTACTAATAACTTACTTTCACTTATGCCAGTGTTCCTCTCTGGCCCCTTTGCAGGAGGCTGTGTGGTCCAGCGGTTAAAGAAAAGCGCTTGTAACTAGAGAGTCCTCAAATCCCAGCTCTGCCACTGACTCATTGTGTGACCCTGAGTAAGTCACTTAACCTCCTTTTGGGTGAGACGTTGTTGTAAGTGACTCTGCAACTGATGCATAGTTCACACACCCTAGTCTCTGTACGTCGCCTTGGATAAAGGCGTCTGCTAAATAAACTAAGAATAATAATATCACATTATTTTTACATGCAATTACCCATTTATACAGTTGGGTTTTTACTAGAGCAATCTAGGTAAAGTACCTTGCTCAAGGGTACAGCAGCAGTGTCCCCCACCTGGGATCGAACCCACGACCCTCCGGTCAAGAGTCCAGAGCCCTAACCACTACTCCATACTGCTGCCCTATGTTAATTTCATTCTCTCTTTTAGAATTCTTAGTCGACTTCTAGTCCTCTCAAATGTATCCTCTATCCTCCTCTTTATTTTTCTCTTGTGGGACGTAACGCTTGCTTTCCCAGCCTTGGAGGCTGATCATTTTGTTCTCGCATCCATAAGGGCGGCTCTCCCCGAGCCAAGGGGAAAGCATGTAGTCTTCTTAAAATCACAAGCACATAATTCCTATTTCAAGTCCCAGGGCTTACTCCTCGCAGATCTTGCTCCAGTTTGGTGAATTAGCAATTATTACCTCAGAGTTATTAATGTTTAAACATGCCTTCACATAGTTTTAAATGTTACTCAGACTTTGTTAGACCGTCTTACTTCATATTTGTTGAAATACTCCAAACCTGTATCAAGCCTATTTGGTAGTGTGTGATGCCCAAACTGTAAATTGTAAATGATTGTTTATGCAATGTGAAGATGTTTTAATTGCAAGTACATGCTTGCATAGTCTGACATACTAATTAGAGGTTATACTTGTGAAATGTACAACAACCTGTGCAAATGGACCTCTGAATATTGTTATGTCTAGGAAATACCTGCTGGTTAACTGGTTTTGTAAAATCATGTAAAAAAAATATTTTGATCTCTAATATATTGCTTTTAATTGCAGAATGATTCAGATGTTTTGTCTCAAAATCAAAATCAAAATCAACAAACTTAAACCTGTTCTTTGTCGAAATAAAAGGGGTAATTATTTTCCAAATTATTTAATATTCTAATATTTTCTTTCATGGCATTGCTTGTTTTAAAGTATTTTCTTAAGCAATTTAAATACACAAATTTACATGAAGTAACACATATTAAAAATGTTCATTCAACAAAAATGGGTTTTCCTAGCGATAAATGTGCTTAACTAAATTAAAGTTGTTGGCCCTTCTATCTCACCTTTATTCCAACCTGGCCTGGATAAAAACAAAATTATGTCGGTATAAACTTTGATTTAAGTCAAGCCCCTGTTCTAAATTGTTAATGAAACCAATTAGAATACCATCCAGACTCTTCTTTTATTTTACCGATTAAACCTGAAGTGGAATTGTACTGTTTTATTAGGGATACATCTGCCACTTCTGAAAAGCATGTTTATGGTGCGATTTGTGGCTGCAAAACACCAATATTTTTTTGCATGCACAAACCGTGTTTTGGTGCCGTAAAGTGGAATTTTAGCAGCCACTAAAAGTGTAGCATATGTAAAGAATGTTTTTCACCTGCCGTTCTGCACCCGCTATCAAATTAGCACTTTGCCATCATTAATCCATTTCAATTATATTTAAATGTATTCAAAAGAAGAAAAGATCATGGAATTGGGCAGGGATTATAATGAGATTTTGCCTTACACTTGAGCAATTGTTGACCCTCCAAAAACTTTGTACCTCCTCTTACAAAGTGCAAACCATTGTAGAAGCGAGTAATGAAGAGCTGTATAAAACCACACACCTTTAGAGACCTGTCATTGGCCTCAGGATGGCTGCTGTGGTACACTTTCTGATGCAGCGATGCTTGGCTCTTGTTGAGGACAGGCAGTAAAACATTCGGAGAAGAAGGGAGAGACAGAGAAGACCCCGCATATTCAAACCCAGGGTCACTTTGTTTGGGAAGGTAAGGTGTTATCATCTCACTTTGCAGGTCATGCTAGACCTAATAGCTGAATTTCACCTTTTTATCACCAGGTTCACTGTCCTCCTGGTAACACAGACAGCATTGCATTTCTCCACTATAGAGGACCATATGGCCTCTTTGGTAGCATAACTTTTGCTGGCTGAGTCTTTTCCAAATAAATGTCATGCTGAGTGACCTCAGCCGTAAGTCCTCAGACTACTTTTATTTTATTTTCTGTGCACCAAGAGGACTTTGCTGCCATTCCTCTGACATATTTTTTTGTTTGGTTTGATTTCTGTGCTCCACGAATCTCATACAGCTCCTACTGCTCTCTGTACTCCTAACTCACCTCACCTCTGGGCTGTGGTCACTAAATAGCCTGATGCACAGGTGGCGCTCAATGTGACCCTCATTAACATGATTGCAGATCATTATTTGTGTGTGTGTTGAGTAATTTGCATTGCTATTAAGCTTACATTGGTCGCAGTGCAAAATAATTGCCTGGTCGCTAGGCAATTTGGATTTTGCAGCCGCAATTATTTGCACTTTGCCTATCCTTACGTCAGCCCCCATATGTTCTAATTCCATAAATACGGGACCAGAAATGCAATTATATTTTTTCCTGTTGGCAGTTTGCATAATATAATTTTGACCCAAATTGGTTATTGGTTAAACTTAAAATATGTGATTGGAAGAGCTTTCAGTTCCAGCTTTAATTAGGTGACTGATTCTGAAACATTATTTTTAATACTTACAGTCCCCTGCCATATTAAAATGAGCAGTCTTGAAACAGAGGTGACATTTATCAAACTGCAACACAACATAAGTACAAAACTGAGCAGAAACAAACACATCAGTATTTGATAGCTTGGCCTGTTTCATCATGCAGGGCCTGAAACCCTGCAGGCATGGAATCAATGAGATTCTGTATTACACTCTGGTCCAGATTTTGCCATAGTTTGATGAGTTTGGACTGCAGTTCATTTACATTGGCAGGTAGTGGTCGAGTTTCCCGATGTATGGCATGTGGTGCCATCGTCCTGCAGAAGGTGCAATGTAAGCTGCAAAGCCCCTTGATGGAACAATGGCTTGAGATGGTTCTGAAGAATAACATGCTGAATTGAGACGTCCTTCAATTGAACACCAACTCGGTCTTTCCACTGAACCAAATCAGACTCCAGAACATGAAGCTGCAGCCATCATGCTTTACCGTTGCCTTTAACCCCAAATGCATCTGTTCGAATTGAATTGTTGGAAGTGGGACTGATCTGAGATCAGAATGGTCTGTCTAACATCTGCCAGGCCCAGTGCTTCCCATGTTATACATTTACATGGGTGAGCAGGGCTTTCCGTGGGGTCACTCGCCTGTTGTAGCCCAGCCTTTGCAGAGCATGTGCTGTATGTTGGCTCATGTTTGCAGAGCTGCCAATGTCCACAAGACTTTGTCATGGGTTGGTGTGACAGAAATACAATGATTCTTGGTAGTAAATCTCCCTCCTGACCTGTGAGGGTGCGAAGCAGCGAGAACAGAGTTACCTGGACGAGCTGGCCTGACAGTTCTTACCCAGGGTTCAAGGGAAGTCACCAGCTAGAAAGGGGGCGGGACTCTGTTGCATTAACGCATTGAAACGACATGGCAGTCGCAGATTGGAGGGGCGGTTGCACTCATTTGCCAAGCGGTCATGTGTGATGGCATAAAAGGGGGCGGAAAAACGCAATCTGTTCCTTCGCTTTGGTTTGAGTTTTGAACCTGTAAGGACTCCATGTGAGAGACCCCATGAGAAATAACGTATTGTGAGTGTTTTGTTTGTTTCTCTGTAATTGTCGTTTTGTAAATTACTAGACGGCTAACATGATTCCAGAGCTGTCGCCAAGGGCCAGCACAAAGCCGGAACAGCACTGCACTACTGTCACTAATAAACTGTATCATCCACCATGAGCACTACTGCACGCACCCAGGACTGGTGACAGTGTTGGTATTATTGTGGGGTGGATATTTGTGTTTATTGTTTGAGACTGCAACCTGTTGTTATTTACTCCATGCAATATACATTGTTATGTATTGCCAGGGTCTTATTATTTGGTCACCAGACCTGGATACAATAAAACCCCTTTCCAACTGGATTCTAACTCTCTCTGTCTGTTTAATCACGCACTGCATCACTCCTGCACCTGTATCCACTTAACCACTTTGCCACAGTTGGATATGTCACAATAATGTTATGCACACACCCATTAGAAAGTCCAAGATCTCTGACAATCTGCCTCGCACTTAATTAACAGTCAGAATGCCCATTTACACAATGTTGTATAAAATGTGTAATATCACATGCTCCATAATGCAGATGGTTGATATCTGTATTGTGGGTATTTCAGATGATACCACTATTTTTGTGGGTGCTTATTTGAATATGACAGGGTACTGTCACAGCCAAGAGCTGGATTGAGCTGGATTGAGCATAAAGAGATCCATCTTTATGGGGAGATACCACTGAAATAATTGCTTATGGCCAGCTCAAATATGAACTAAAGGTTATTCACAATCACAGAGAAACATTCCTATGAGAAACAAGTGACAAATTAACATAGTTTAATGATTACAGCACTTGGCCCGTACTAGAAGACACACACCACAATAAAGAAACTTTGCTTGGACTTGAAGGTTGAGTCTGTTATTACTGATAGCCTTGAATCAAACATAATAAACTCAGCTGTGGAACTGAGGAAACTGGAATATGAATAGACACATTGCCACCATACAGATAAAGGTGAATGGTGTTGTGCTGTCATTCTTTTCCTAAAGCTGGAAAGGAGAAAAGGCAAAATGTAATACTCAGAATACATTATTGTCATCATTCAGTTTTATTAAGACACTTATTTTGTTTCTTTCACAGTATATTAATTTTGCTATACCAATATCAGGTTGCTTTATTTGTCAATATTATATTTCTGCAGAGACTACAGCATTTTGTGAGCGCATTTGGGCACAGGTATTAATTATTCCAAACTATTAATGAGTTATCATTAATCATATTGCTTATTACATGAGCGCACATATGCTGTTTGCTGGGAAACATTCCATATTTAAAGTATTTTGGATGGAGTGTAGTTATTTGTGTTTTGCCCAAAACAGGAGACTATTTAGAAGAAAAAGGAGGTTCTAACATGATTCTCTTGCAGGCAGTATGGGCTTCACATGCTCAGCTATGACACTACTGACATTTTGATACCTGTGTTTATAAATAGTGGTTTAAAACCACATGAATTTAACTTGTGTATGTATGTTTTACCATTCATTAGATATGCTTTACTATTGTAATACACTGTACCACATTAAAGGTAAAGGATTACATGTTTCAAAAACAGATGACCATTTGTAAGATATGTAGCAAACTTCAGGACTACCTGGTTCTAGAATGCGATTTAGATGGGCTTCACACACTACTGTAATTCAGAAACTTCAGAGAGGAAGGCTACTTACAGGAGTTCCACTTAAAGATTACATTTGTTTTTAATTTACAAGTTTAGCCAACACACTTGCTTATCTGAGTAATTGATACATTATGTTCTTCTCTCAGTTAATTGCATAATGTGCATGAAAAGGTAAACACCTTCTGGCTGATCATTTGTTTTTAAGGAAATAGCTCTCTTTCACACATAGGCACTCCTTTAGGAGCAAAAACCAATGTTAGAAGTACTTAAGAAGCCACCCAAATCCATTTAAAAGTGAAAAGAACTATTGTGACTATACTGTGTAAATGCACCTGAAACAAAAACACATTGGAAATGTGAAAAAAACAGCAAGTTAGTTATCAAAAGTGCCCAGCCATTTAAAGTATATTATATATATATATATATATATTATATATATATATATATATATATATATATATATATAATATTTAGAAGTGAAAAACAACTATCCTTTCACAGTGTTTTGCCCCTCATTTACACAACAGACTGTGTTTTTTCTTGAATTCTTTCATGATCCTCAGAGTAGCGTCGATAGTGTTCTGCCAGTAGGGGTTGTCGAGCTTCATTTTTACCATGGCTGTACGATCTTGCACGCACAGCACATGTGGTAGCAGCAAAAATGATTGCAACCAAAATCAGCGCTGCTACAATTGCGATGGTTATTATCTCAGTCATGGTATAAGGACGACCTGTAGACAAAGGGTTAAAGAAGTCAACCAGTAGCCTCTCAAAACTGTTACATGGAGAATGTATACTTATTCAGACAGTTTGGGTTAAGGACAATGTTTCTAACTATGGGCTAAAATGGGAGGGGCAGCATACAATGTAAAAAGGATGAAAGATAATAAAAATATATAATAATAATAATAAAATTATTGTTGAAAATGGGTATCATTTAAATTTGCACATATTAATAACATACTTCACACACTTTTAAAGTAATTCAATTGAAGTAAGTTATTGCCAGTCTCTCCAAAAGACTTACCTGGCCACTGAACCTCATACGAGTACCCGAGGTTATCAGAAGTTACAAACATCTCAACATTGGTTACTGGAGGCCAAAACGGAACCATGTTATACTGCCTGTTGTGACCAATTGGAGCATTTTCCAAAGGGTAAGCAGTCACATCTGAAACCAAGCCAGCATTTAGTTACTGAAATATTTGGGTTAGTGCGACAGAAGACAAATTATCTTTAAGACTGAGCATATTCCTGGCTAACACAAAAGAGTGGGGGCTCAGTTTCAAAAAAGTTCCAAGAAAAGAAAAGACATCAATATTGGGCCCCCCATCTCTCTTTTGCGTGTGAAAATCCATGCAAATCTAATTAGCACCAAAACTGCATATGATAATTCACTTTTTCAAATGCTGTGCTCATCTGATTTAATATAGTAGTATAGTATTGTAGTAACCAGCTACAATGCTTCACCCTAGCACATCTTTTCTTGAGAGCTGGTTGTGTAGGCAGGGGTAGAAAAGGAAATGGCATCCAAACTGAGCTCTGCATCACTTATTACAGGAAATTGTATTGTGAGATTAATACAAGGAAAGACTGCAGCGAATGCAGTTAAACACCACAACATGTTTCAGATAAACTGCTTGCTGATTATTTTAATTAAAGTGTTTCACAAGATAATTTGCTTAATATAGATTTTAAAAGGAGATTACAATACCGGGATTATGCCTTCTCAACCACTCATCGAAAATTGCATCAGTAAAAGTATGCAACAAGACAAAGATGGGATCATTGGGTGACACATGGGTTTGTCCTCCAGTTCCATTCAGAAACAGGTGAGCCAGGTTATGCAAGCTGCGGACCAGTGGATCATAATTCCCTGAAGGTGTACTGTATCCTAAAAAAAAAAAAAAAAAAAAAAAAAAGAATATCACACAAAGATTCATCCATCAAAAAGCATTCTCTATATGATAGGTTGGTATTAAAGCTGAATATATCAATACTACAGCACAGAATGGCAGTAAAAGCCTTTTAAGATTATTTTTATATACACTAAAAGATGTAGGTGTTTCACAATCCTGTTTGCACAAAAAACATACCATTTAATATTGTGCTATAAACACAAATATTCCTGACCACATACTTAACATGGACACTAGGCAGTGTACAGATCAGGTGTTGTTAAAATAGTTTTTTAACTGCATGCAGAAAGAAAATTGCGTTCACAGTAACTTGTGTAGGAAACATAAAAAGACAAACAAAATAAAAGTCTCAATTGTGTGGTATTGCACAATTCACTCACCCTCTACAGTATTTCGGAAGCTCTCTGATGAAGTGGAATAGAAAGGCGATGTGTCAAACAGGCCCACTTCTAAAGATGCAGAGACATCTTGTGGTTCAGGGAGGCGCTGCACCATGGGCCTGGCAACATTCCCACCTGGATTTCTTTGAATAGGTCCTCCCTCTGTGTCTGTTGGAGCAAAAATGTGTTATTGTACTCCCAGACAACTGCCTTAAAAGAAACAAAAACTAAAAACAAACATGTGCCATTATAGTTACATGCTTAAAATAGATAACATAGGCGGTCAAAATGTACACTTGACAGTTCTGTTCAATGTGTATTTAATGACACTAGCAGTATTGGATATGGATCCATGGAAAGCGGGTTTAAATTGACTACACTGTGGACTAAAAGCAGAATATGCCGTTATAAAGTGTAATCATATATTCTACAGAATTAGTGTCAGTATAATTTTGCACAAACAGAAATTCTTCCTATAGAATATATATTAAAAGGAAACATTCCTAGTGATTTTTTTTGTGAAAAATGGGTATTCATAATTACTTAGGCAATTTTAATATATATATATATATATATATATATATATATATATATATATATATATATATATATATTATAAAGGATGGGACGAATACAGTGGTTCTGAATATATTTCCTTCAGCAGATAGGTAATAATGGAGTATCATTCTTTTCTCTGCACTAATGCGAGTGTGATTCCACTGTCCAACAATAATTTCAATTCCAATTGATCAATGTACCCAGCAGGATTACAGCTGCGGCAAACGCTTGTACCAATAGGACTGCACATGAATATTTCTACCAGAAACACTTATTATAGCATACCATAAGAGGATTAACTGGGTAAAAAAACAAAAAAACAAGAGGATTAGTCAAATCTTGTGTGCAACGTGTTTAAATATCCAAAAGGTCACACTGACTTGACCAAGAAAGAGAGGAATGAGTTAAAGTAACCATCCCGATTCCTAAGCTATAACCAGAGCTTGAATAGATCATTTATAAAAACAGGTTTCAAAAAGGGGTGAAACTTAGACAATCTTTGTAGAATCTTTCAAGAGAAAAGGCAGCTTAGCTATGGAAGTACACAATCATTCATGTTTTATTACAAGACACTAATACATTAAAAAAAACTTGAAAACCGACAGTACCAATGTAGACCAGACATCATATCAAGTGACAGTCCACTCCTAATAGGGCTTTTCACATACAATTTAGTCTTCCAACATTCAAGGCAAAGACATCACTAAAAGTACTCACTGTTACATATAGTCCCAAGAGTATCATAGTCTTCAACACTTTCACAAAGATTTCGCCACTGAGAGAAGACAGAGTTTGAACTGATTGTGTTAGCCACAAAGTTGCTTCTGGCCCCAAGCAAGTCATCGGTGCAGATATCACAGTTGTTCCCGCCAATGGCAAAGTTCCAGTAGGGGAGTCCAAAGGATGGGTCCTGCAGCATGTCCTGTATGGTTCAAACATTGAATAGGATTAATAAGAGTGCAGATGTACATACACAAGCCAGTCTGTATCAAGCGCTGTCTCAGCTATTCAGCCATCTGTGATTTGCTCTGTGACGTTACATTGTTTTCATTATCAAAAGTAACCAACAACACTAGAAATGCATGCTAAAATATTGTGGGACAAGCAGAATTCCTCCCCAACACTTTCAGCAACAACATTTATTATGATTTTACTGGGAAAAAAATAAAACAAATCCTAACCCCAGGCAAACATTTTAAATTGTTGAATTCTATAAGCACCTATAGAATTCTACACAAAGGACCATATGTACAGTACATTGATGTTATACTATTGCAATTGTGGGTTTTTTTGTTTGTTTTAAATTGGATGCATGTGTTTTTAATGGAAATATGATATTTGTTTTATAGTGTGTCTTGATTTAAATAATCTAAAGAAGAATGAATGCCTTCACCTTACCTGCATATCCCTTTCAAGCTGCAGAAGGTGATATCTGTGCCAGGTGAGAAAGCCTGGTCCCTCATGTGAAAAATCCACACCTCCAAAACTCTGCTGCCCTGCTCCAAGGAATGTTTTGCTGACAGAGTAATAATGAGACCACACAAAGAAATTGTAAATTGAAATATTTTCAAACTGTGGAGTGTTGCCATCTGGTCCGAAGATCTCAGGATAACGTCTACTCGCAATGACAAAGTCGGGTTGCACAGTGCGCTTGGCCCGGTCTAATGCACTCACAAAACGCTTTTTCTCGTCCACGCTCAGTTCCATAACATTCCTCCTCACTGCAATAAAGAGGAAGAGACGGATGTGAGCATGCAGTTACCCTGTCAACTTGCTTGTTTGAGGATACAGCATCATTATACTTGGCACACACAAGTAACCATTGTTTGTGAATGTATTATTTTTAGTGAATGGATTGTACGACATGTTGAAATTAAATCAATTATTTGAACATGAAGCAAAGGTGGACATTTTCTAAAAATGTAGGGCTAGTTTATTACTGTAACAAATGTATTTATAGACCCAAACTACAACAAATGTTTTCCATGGTAGTAGTAACACCATGAACTAACTTTGGCCTCAGCTTTCTACACAGTGAAACAAACCAAAACACAACAGAAATATAAAACATAATAATGCTTTTAAATAAAAAAAAACACAGTATGATACTAAATGTATATTAAATCAAATCAGTAGACTGTGTATTCTATACTTTACTACTTTGGGGAGAAGAACACAGTACTGTATGTATTCCAAACTGCCCTTTGAAAATGTAGGACTGTCTGATGAAGTCAAATTAACAATTTGGACAGGTGTCTGAAGGGTAAATTATCTGGTGCATGCTTAGCTAGCCTACACCCTAAAAAGACAGAAGTTACTAATGACAAACAAATTAACCACTGTGTGATGCAGGCATAGCAAAAAATATATAAGGAAATCCATGTTGCTTTTTTCATTTAAAAACAAAGTTAATATACCTTAAATATGCGCCAGTACCATACAAAAAAAGCCAAGATTACGATCATACACAAAACAAAAGTGTAAGATTGCAAGTCTAGTTTACCTCCAGTTTAATAATAATAATAATTAGTCCCCTCCCGTGTATTTATTTTTGTATGTTGATAGTCCTACTCCCATCAGAAACATTTCCTTACCTGCAACAAGAAGTTGGTCACAGTTTTCACCGTCATACCCGTGCTTACACCGACCACAGTTATACCCGGAGAAGTTCCCATTGCATTGACAGGTGCGGTTGAAGAAAGCAAGTGGCCATCGCTCACGGTCATCCCGTCCGTCCTGCGTGTACTGCGGTCCATGGGGCCGCCCGTCAGCGTTCACCTGCACACACTGGCCCCGTCCAGCGCTGGAGCCGCAGAGATCTCCTGGGTCTCCACTCAGTGATGGACAGCACTCCCTGCTTTGGAGACCCTGTACAGAGATGCATTCTCTTGGAAACTGCGAGTGCACCACCGTGGCACATAAAGTAATCAACAATACACACCTCCGCAGTGACATTGTTCTAAAAAAAATGCCCAATTTCAAAGTAGCAGGGGGAGAGATGAAAGGTAGGGTACTTTCCAGAGGACCTAAATCTAGGATGAGAAAACAGACGATATGGATTTTGTTAGTTAACACATACATTGTTTTTTGTGGTCAATTCTATACATACTTTTAAGGACTACTGCGGATAAAATAGTATCAGGAGCTCTGTGCATTCCCTTTTCATAACTCGAAAACATTGTTCATTTCGGTGTATAATTAAACTAATGTATAAAATAATACCTGTTTTTATATATTAAACAGAAACAAACGTTGTCTCACCCAGCTGTATGAACTGCGTCTATCCTCTGAGCTAAATGCCGACTCACTAGTAATAATCCCTTCTTTTTACTTTGTTCAGATTAATGAATTCCTGACTTTAAATACCCAATTGGCGCATGACTGCCTTGATTGCTGATCTCCTCGTGATCACATCACATTTTCTGCAGAGGGTGAAACAAGGTAACAATTGATACTGTAATACACAAGATTACAAGTAAAAAAATAAATAAATAATAATAATAAAAAAGGATACTGCCCTGGCTTCAGTCATGATTGTTGATAGCTGGACATATGCATTAACCTTCCGCTTGATGACACGTGGACGTTTGTTGTGTTCCTATCTTAATTTAATTTAATTTTGTTTTATTATTTTGTTTATTTGTTTTTTAAAATTGGGTATTCATGTCTGTGTTTTTAGTATTTTTAGTAATTTTATGACTATTACAATATATATATATATATATATATATATATATATATATATATATATATATATATATATATATACACTACCGGTCAAAAGTTTTAGAACACCTCCATTTTTCCAGTTTTTATTGAAATTTACGCAGTTTAATGTCTCAATGTACTCTGAAATTAAAGCATAGAACAAATAAACAATTGGAGATAAAAAAAGAAATCATGGAATCGTTTTGTTTAACAAAATTTAATCTAAATTTTTGACTCATCAAAGTAGCCACCTTTTGCAGATATAACAGCCGAACACACTCGTGGCATTCTTTCTACAATGGAAATCAAATATTGTTCGGAAAGTTCTTCCCAACACTGTTGTAGAAGTTCCCACAAATGTGTTGCACTTGTAGGTTGCTTTGCTTTCACCCTTCTGTCCAGTTCATCCCAAACTAGCTCGATGGGGTTTAATTCTGGAGACTGTGCTGGCCATTCCAGATTTGAAGCCTACCGTCTTGTTCTTTTCTTCTAAGGTAGTTCTGATATAGCCTGGAGGTATGTTTTGGGTCATTATCTTGCTGTAGGATGAACTCCTGACCAACTAGGCGTATACCAGAGGGTATTGCATGGCGCTGCAAAATGTTGTGGTAGCAGTTTTGGTTCAGGGTGCCACTCACTCTGTGCAAGTCGCCGACTCTGGATCCAGCAAAAGAGCCCCAGACCATCACGCTTCCTCTTCCATGTTTGACAGTTGGTGTCACACACCAAGGAACCATCCTTTCGCCTACTCGACGGCTTTCAAAAATCCTGCGTGATGAACCGAAGATTTCAAATTTTGATTTATCGGTCCATAAGACCTTCTTCCAGTCTTCAGTAGTCCACTGGCGGTGCTTCATGGCCCAGGCAAGCCTCTTTTTCTTATTTTGCCATCTCAGCAATGGCTTTCTTACTGCCACTCGACCTGTCAAACCTGCAGCTCGAAGTCTTCTCTTCACAGTTGAAACTGAGACTTGCTTACTTCGACCAGTGTTAAGCTGTGCTTGAAGTTGTTGTCCTGTGAGCCGCCTATCACGCAAGCTGTTGACTCTCAAAAACTTGTCTTCTGATTCTTTTGTGGCTTTGGGTCTGCCAGACCTCTTCCTGTCAGAGTTTCCTCCAGTTTCCAAGTGCCTTTTGATGGTGTAGGAAACTGTACTCACAGACACCTTGGCTTTCTTTGCAATTTCTCTAAAGGAAAGACCTACACTTTTAAGGGTTATAATGGTCTGTCTGTCTTCCTTTGTTAATTGCCTTTTTCTCGCCATTATGAGAGCAATATACTACTTCCTGCAGTACAATACTGTCCAAATAATGCTTAAGATGGTGTAGTAACACAGTCTGTTCCAACACTGCTTTTATACAGACAGAGGGTTTGTAAGTAATCAACAAAAGTTGGGACACCTGTAGGAATTGTTAGCATCAACTTTCAGAACAGCTGTAAGTTGTTAACCCATTACTTGTTCCCTGAAAAAGGCCTTTTTGTATAACTCTGAAATGTACATTATTTTTCAGTTTTTCGTAACCTAAACAGGTTATTCACTGGATTTGAACTGCTTAAATTTCAATAAAAACTGGAAAAATGGTGATGTTCTAAAACTTTTGACCGGTACTGTACATATATCTATCTATCTATCTATCTATCTATCTATCTATCTATATATATATATATATATATATATATATATATATATATATATATATATACACACTGAGTGTACAAAACATTAGGAACACCTGCTCTTTCCATGAAATAGACTGACGAGGTGAATCCAGGTGAAAGCTATGATCCCTTATTGATCTAACCTGTTAAATCCACTTCAATCAGTGTAGATGAGACAGGTTAAAGAAGGATTTTTAAGCATTGACACAATTGAGACATGGATTGTGTATGTGTGCCATTCAGAGGGTAAATGGGCAAGACAAAAGATTTACAGTAAGTGCCTAGTATGGTAGAACTGGGTATGGTAGTAGGTGCCAGGCGCACCGGTTTGAGTGTGTCAAGAACTGCAACGCTGCTGGGTTTTTCACGCTCAACAGTTTCCCATGTGTATCAAGGATGGTCCACCACCCAAAGGACATCCAGCCAACGGCAGGCCAGTGGTCGAAAATGGCTCATTGATGAAAGAGGCCAAAGTAGGCTGACACGAATTGTACAGAGCAACAGACGGGCTACAGTTAGTCAACTGACAGTCCAGTACAACATTGGTGCCGAAAGACCCATAAAAGAATGCACAACTCGTCGTACCTTGACACGAATGGGGTATGGCAGCCGACGACCTAACAGAGTTCCAATTCTTTCAGCACAACACAAGAAACTGTGGTTGCAGTGGGCTAAGGAATGAAAACACTGGAGGACTGGAAAAACATTGCCTGGTTTGATGAATCCCAGTTCCTGCTGTTTCACGCTGATGGGAGGACTAGGGTATGGAGAAAACCACATGAGTACATGCATCCATCATGCCATGTGTCAACATTGCAGGCTGGTGGTGGTGGTGTGATGGTGTGGGGTGTGTTTTCATGGCACACATTGGGCCCCTTGATAAAAGTGGAGCAACGTTTGAATGCCACAGGATATCTGAACATCATTGCCAATCAGGTGCATCCCTTCATGGCAGCAGTGTATCCATCTGCTAATGGATTTTTTCAGCAGGATAATGCCCCATGCCACAAGGCTAAGATTGTCCAGGAATGGTTCCACAAACATGACAGTGAATTCAGCTTACTGCAGTGGCCTGCCCAATCACCAGATCTCAATCCAATTGAGCATCTGTGGGATGAGATGGAACGAGCTATTCGGAGTAGAGATCCACTACCAGCCAACTTGAAACAACTGTGGGAAGCATTGGAGCCAACATGGGCCAGCATCCCTGTGGAACTCTTTCGACACCTTGTAGAGTCCATGCCCCGATGAATTGAGGCTGTTCTGAGGACAAAATGGGATGCAACTCAATATTAGGAAGGTGTTCCTACTGTTTTGTAAACTCAGTATATATATTGACTTGCAATGATACTTTATGCATTGATTTACAATTGTGATTAACAAAGAGGAACTGTGTTGCCTCATATATAAAAATATGCTATAGTACTTTCCAAAACACACTAGTGTCCTATTATATACAGTAGTAGCCTAGCTATTGTTTTTGTGTTTTGGACAGTACCATAGTATTTTTAAGTGGGATTAAAGGGTGTCTGTAATACTATTTAATGCAGGTAATTACCAAACTGGTATCTAGTTAGGGAAACTATATGGAGGCTGAATATCGAAGTAATTCTGAGGGACTACCTAATATACAAGTGAATACAAAATGTGTACTTCTTAAATTCTAAAATAAACAAAAACAACACACATCACTGTGAACCTGTTACATACCTAAGGTAAAAAGGTTTGCCCTTTTTATTATAGCTGTTTGTCTCATTTTAACATTGAAACATCATCAGTTGGTTTCACGGGGTATGTGTAACCAGCTGATTGTTCATCAAAAGGACAGGTAAAATTAATTGAGCCATGCTTTTATGATTTATTATCCCCCACTGAGTTTCATTCACAATGCGAACTTGGAAGTTTTCATTTTTATGTTTGTAGGCTTGTCTAATATTCTGAAAAGATTCTTAACTATCTGAGACAACATAGCCTCCCACAACTCAAAATACCTGTAGGCTACACCTATCAGGGCCAATCACATAATTTGATATTATACAATTTTGTTTTACATAAGTTTAAATGCCAAGCAATGTGTTGTTTGTTTTCTCAAAGAACGCTTTGTTTGGAAATACCAAACATGAAGTGATTTGTCTTTTGCATTCAGATGACATTTTGAGCTGTAAGGCCATTACTCTAACTCATGACTGTTTAATTACAAAGTCCCTTTCAGTCAACCTTCTATTAAGATGTCTGCATTCATATTGCTGAACACATTTAGTATATTATACATTTATTAAAATTAAGAAAAACAAAATTGAATTGGTTTCCATTTATTTCATTCAGTTATCCTCCCATTTTTCTCTGAATTACTACACATTGTAATACAAATGATCATTTGAGAGATGTCTTGCCTTTCTTACTTGTCCTAATTATACAAAAGATCTGTAAAATGATAAACATGAGAGATCCACACACCCTGGATTTTCCAAATATGCTTTTTAAAAAAAAAAAATCTGAATCAGAAATTTGATGACAGACAACATCTCATGACGTCTTTATTTAGGTATAAACCAAGAAATAATACATTATCTCATTGATCATAGTGTTGACCTTTTTTTTTTAATACATCTTTACAATCATTAAAATTGTAAAATTTGAATGACCTATTACAAACCTATTAAAAAGGGCTGTACACATGATCCTCCCTCGTTTATCATTGAAACCTTTAGCAATACAAAAAAACAGCAATGGAAAAGTTGCTCAGCTTTAAGATACGATTTTAAAAAACAGCCTCTGTTTTTTTTAAACAACCATATAGTTTTCTTTCAATTTGAAACCAGAGGTAACGGTGAAAAGCAGAATCATTGACCCCGGGAACACTTGCGTAGATCCGCTTGTAAACATCATAACTTAATATATAAAATCATACAGTCTAAAAAGCAATATGATTCTTTGAATTTCGTTGGGTAATCAAGGGGATTTGATTGTTTTTCTTAATTCTTTTCAATGCGAAGACAGCTTTTTTTTAAAAAAGTCCTCACAAATGTTAAACCCTTATTGGTCAATAAAAATGTAATACCATTTAAAAAAAAAACGTCACAAACAGTCAGATGCCTGGAGGCGTCCACTGGGAGGAATGTCACTGATCATAGTCCAGGGCCCAAGGCCATATTTCAGCTTTTTTCTGCCCTATATATGCCCTGGGCCATATATAGATGCAAGTTTCACTCACTCGTGGTTTTGTGTTCGGGAGTGGAGAATGGGTATGGAGAGGAGAGTAAAAACTAAAAATAATTCAAATAACAATTGCTAGGGGGGCTCCCTAGTGGCGCATCCGGTAAAGGCGTTCCGTGTGGAGTGCAGGATGCGCTCTATAGCCTGGACGTCGCCGGTTCGAGTCCAGGCTATTCCACAGCCGACCATGGACGGGAGCTCCAAGGGGGCGGTACACAGGGTGTCCTTGGCTCACCGCGCACCAGCGACCCCTGTAGTCTGGCCGGGCACCTGCAGGCTCCCGAGTCAGCGCAGGGGTGGTAGCGGTGAGCTGAGCCTAAAAATAATTGCCCATTCCAAATTGGGAGAAAATAATAAAAATAATTGGCAACGACTAAATTTAATAAATAAATAAATAAATAAATAAATAAATAAATAAATAATAAACAAAATAACAATTGTTATGTATGCTGGTTTTGTAACCAGCATACTACTTTTTATCTATCTGTTTTGGCCACCATGCCGTTTTGTTTTTGTCTTAAATCTTTTTATTTTACAATAAAATGGCGCATCCAGTAAAAGCACTTGCATAGAGTGCAGGATGCACCCTATAGTCTGGACGTCGCAAGTTCGAGTTCAGGCTATTCCACAGCCGACCAAGGACGGGAGCTCCCAGGGGGCGGCACTCAATTGGCCGAGCGCCGCCCGGGGGGAGGGAGGGTTAGGTCGGCCAGGGTGTCCTCGGCTCACCGCGCACCAGCGACCCCGGTAGTCTGGCCGGGCGCCTGCGGGCTTGCCTGTAAGCTGCCTGAGAGCTGCGTTGTCCTCCGACGCTGTAGCTCTTCAGTGGCTGCATGGTGAGTCCGCAGTGTGAAAAAAAGCAGTCGGCTGACGGCACACACTTCGGAGGACAGTCTGTGTTCGTCTTCACCCTCCCGAGTCAGTGCAGGGGTGGTAGAGGTGAGCTGAGTATAATAAAATAATTGGCCATTCCAAATTGGGAGAAAATAATAAAAAAAATAATTGGCAGGTGATCAAAGAACAGACAGACAATTGTAATCCAGGTGCAAAGGTTTGTTTTTATTTCTTTTATGTCAAGTGCCTGACGGCAATACAAACAGGAAATAATAATGTTGGTAAGTAATACAGCAGCGTGTTTTACTTACGTTATAATCATCTGGTTAGTCCCAAAATAATAGTCCAGTTATTGTATCCCCCACATTAAACACAAAACACATACACAAGTCCGGTCAGTGCATGAATTAGTGATTGTGGTACAGATACAGTTTATACTGATACAAGTGAAGTGCTGCTCCGGGTTTGTGCTGGCCTCTGGCGACAGCTCCGGAACGTGTTAGCTGTCTACTGATTACAAGCAAACAAATAGACAGAACAAAACAAACACTCACGATTATTCACAATGATACAGGTCCTTCCGGGTCACTTAAACGAAGGAACAGATAACATTGCTCCGACCCCTATTTATACCGTCACTCATGACCCCTTGGTAAACGAGTGCAGCCGCCCAATCCACGGCTGCCGGATCAATGAGTTACTTTACCGAAGCTCTGCCCCTTTTCTACATGATCGACTTCCTTTTAACCCTCGGAATGAAGTGTCAGGCCAAGTAGTCCAGGGTATTCTGTTCCCATTACTTAATGCCCTCACAGGTCGGGAGGGAGATTTACCACCAAGAATCATTGTCTTTCTGTCACAGTTAGGTACCAAGGTTTTAGAATTCACTACTCAACTGGGAAAGAACAAGCAAAAACACTTTTTTATGAAACTGTGTTAATTTATTTGTAGAGAATTCAGAGTTGTAACGAGTCACCAAAATTGGGACTCGAGTCGAGTCATTGGGGAGTAAAGACTCAAGTCGAGTCTTTGACACGCCAAGCCAAAAACATTTTACTTGCCTGTAATTACTGAAGCAGAAATACGACATAGCTAGACCTGCCGCTTCATCATCTGCTGATCCCGCTGTGTCCCCGCAGCCCTGCAGACTGACTCAATCATTTAAATCTAAGAGTATCAATTTAGATATAAAAATGGCTACTCACCCACAACACTTTCTTTTCGGAATATGAATTCTTGAATGCTAAATCTGAATTACTGAATGGTGACCGCATCTCCTTCTGGATGACATTCAACTCCAAAAATCCCGCCACCCCATGACCCATCTATTCTTGCCACCGCCGGCCCCATCGCCTCAATCTCCGCGGATCCTGCCATGCCCACCGCCATGCTGCTCTAAATGCCTTTACCCCCCAGGATGCTTCCCCAGCCAGGCTTTTCTTTAAAGACTGGCCCACTGCCAAGCTTCTGAAAGTTCCAAACTGGAGTGATCAGGTTTCTTTATTTGCTATGCACTGCCAATCCATCTCAGTTGTTCAGCAAATCCAATCCTGCTCTTTCTACTTAGATCTCCAGTCTGCCATATAACCCGATCCTTTGTTTCTCCTGATTGCTTCTCCAACCTGTCAACTCTGCTGTTTCTTCAGTCTCTGACTGCCCAGATGCGCTCAATAGCAGGATTCTCAGTTGGATCCAGCTGCCTCCCCCCCCCCGCCACATCTACCACTCCAGCTGCACTTGTCACTTCCACCTCCACAGCACCCACCCTGCTGTTAAGCTGTCAATCTTCACTCTTGTTACTACTTCCAGATCTGCCTCCTCCTCTGATTCTCTGGTCCACCGCATATCTCTCTATGATATTCAGCTAAATCCATCCTTTTCTTACCTACTCGCTTCAGCTCAAGATTATATGGCTTCTGCCATCGCTCCATCCACTTGCTCCTCCTATGCAACAAGCTAGTCTTCCTTCACAACCTTCTGCAAGCAAAATCGGATCTCCCCTTCACCTTTCAACCAGGATACCTCTCCCTGGGTACCTTCAAAGCTTTTCTTGAAGGCAGTCAATACCACTATCGCCTATTATATATTTCTTCCTCTCCTCACTCGTACCCGCTGTTGCCGTCTCCTCAGGGGGATGGCAGAGTTCCCCTCCTCCTTCTCCCTATCACTACTGATATTATCTTTCATCTTACCTCAATCCTCCACCAAGGTAGTTTTTGACCTTTCAACGATCTAGTCGTGGTATCCCTTTGTCTTTCTGCCTTCTTTGGTTTTCTCTGCTGTTCTGAGTTTGCCGTCCCTTCTCCCTCCAGTTTTATATATATATATATATATATATATATATATATATATATATATATATATATATATATATATATATATATATATATAGTAAATGTGTGTTGAAGGCAGGCCAGGATGTCCTTAGCAGAGATGACTGTATACCTTTACTTTTTTGAGGATACAATTATTCAGACCGGTTATGATATCATGTTAAATAGAAGTGTTTATTTAAACAGATGCTTTAAAAATAAGGGAATATTCTCCTCTGCACACCCTTAATATTTATACAAATTAAATTTTACAAGGTAAACGAAGATTACCAAGTATTTTTGATTAAGACATCAGAGGCTGGGATTAATACAGAGTTGTTGACAGCTTTATAAACATTTTTTCAAATGTAAAACAAATGTTGTGTCCAAAAATTGTCCAATTTTAGTCTGTACTTTATTGTTGTGCTTACTTCAAAATCAGGCCATTTGACTAACATTAATAAAATATATAGCAACATCACTTTTGGAACCAAACCCATTGCTCTCAATTTATTGCATTACTGGTGCAATATGAGAATACACATCAGTCATCAGTTAATGCAAAAATACCAAACAGCACGTGGCAGTGTGACCCGCCCATGTGTGGATTTTGTGTTATGTGTTGCGTGTGGTGTGTTAATGTTGGTGTATAGGTATTGGTGCACAGGATATAAATGGGTCTGTATAGCACGAGTGATTTAAAATACATAGTTGTATTTAGGTACGGGGATTGCATAATCACTTCACGTGCAGATAAAGTATGTGAGCACGGGATTGCACAAATTAGTTCACGTGCTGGGATTCAAGTGAATAATTAATTGGTAATTGAATCCCGGCACAACAGTATATATAGATGCACATTTTACTCACTCGGGGTTGGGTGTTCAGTGTGGAGAGAACTTAAATTTAGTCGTTGCCAATCAGTTTTTATTATTTTCTCCCCAATTTGAAATGCCCAATTATTTTTAGGCTCAGCTCACCGCTACCACCCCTGCGCTGACTCGGGAGGGGCGAAGATGAACACACGCTGTCCTCCGAAGCGTGTGCCATCAGCCGCCCGCTTCTTTACACTCTGCAAACTCACCGTGCAGCCGCCTCAGAGCTACAGCGTCGGAGGACAACGCAGCTCTGGGCAGCTTACAGGCAAGCCCGCAGGCGCCCGGCCAGACTACGGTGGTCGCTGGTGCGTGGTGAGCCGAGGACACCCTAGCCGACCTAACCCTCCCTCCTCCCGGATGACGCTCGGCCAATTGAGCACCGCCCCCTCGGAGCTCCCGTCCACGGTCGGCTGTGGAATAGCCTGGACTCGAACCGGCGACGTCCAGGCTATAGAGTGCATCCTGCACTCTAGCGAGTGCTTTTACTGGGTGCGCCACTCGAGAGCCCCCGGGAGTAAGCTTTAAAAGAATAATAATTACTATAATTGCTAGACATGCTGAGTTAGATCAGCACGATACTTGCTTGTTTAGCCTTCGTCCACCCTGTTTGTTGGTGTTAGTCCGTTTTGTTTGCCTGTTTATTTTGGCCTAAAGTGCCATGTGCTGTTTTTGTTTAAACCTTTTATTTTTACAATTAAATGCACTGAGCGCCGCAGCGTCTCAGTTTCACCTGCCAGTACTGTCTGTGTTTCTTTCTGGCCTGATGTCACCCCTACAGCCAGCCTGTTCACAAGCATTATAACAAGATTTATTTACCTGTGACAGTTGGATTTTCCAAATAAACAGTGTTGTTTGCATCCCCATGTAAAAGGGGTAGAACAGAGGCAGTAGCTTGGACTTCATCCACAAAGTTGTCGGTAGGAGCTGCCATTTCATGGTCGGGGTTCAAAAGTTTGTGTTCAAGTGTAATAATCTCATTGAAGTCATTTGACTCCTCACTGATTACTCTACCCATGATGTTGCTTTCTTCATTTGAACTTAGGATAACAGGAGCTTGTGACTGAGATGGCAAGTAGATATCAAGTAGGGCTGGAGTAAAATCTGTGAGATAGGGCAGACATTTACTTGCACTGCTGTGAAAATTAGAGGCATTCAAATGTTCTTCAATGACATGCAAATCAAAGAGATTCTTTGTTTAAGAATATAGAGTAAAAAAAATAACTCAAATACCATACTACTTTATTCCTTTTAAAACACTCAAACAGGTTGCTTAAAATGACGAGCAGCAGGAGGAAGAGGCACTTCCTGCCAAATTGCTTTAAACATTACACGTCAAATAAAGGGTGCAAAAATAAGCTACATTATAAAAGTAAGGAGTTAACATAGAGATTTATTAGAGGCGTTGTATAAACAATGCTTTTAAATCTATGTTTCTGTTTCCCTTCTCATTTATTAGACAGTGGCAGAATTTAGAAGAATAAACAAAAGAATTATGTTGTCGTACCATACAACCATTTTAAATGCATCACTAACACAACTTGAGAATAACCTTGTAGGGTTTGTGTCACATGGTTGTGGAGTTTCAGTTTCTCCAACCCTCAAACTAAATGGCTTTGTGTTGTCAGAGAGATGGACTATGCTGTTTGACCTCTCCAATGTCGGAACCAGTGTTGGCAGATTTGATTCCATAGATAAAGGTACCTTAGCAGAAACATTTTCTGTACATATCGAATATAGAATAAAGATATTTTCATTAAAGGCCTGTTTTGTTGGTTAAAAAGTTGGAAGATTCTTGAGGTTTTTAGGAATTATTCTGCCTGTTTCTAAACACTCTCTTACCTTTCATGAATAGAACCCACAAGTGCCATTGTGACAAAGAGAGAGTGAACTCTTGTTTTAGATCTCCCTTCCGACCGGTGAGGACGCTGGGGAGGAGGAGCAGACAGAGCCGCGGTGCGCAACGTCACAGACCCGGTCGGGAAGCGCGGTGGCAATCGCGCATTGGCTGACGGCGGTTGCCCTCGCTGACCAATGGGGACGAGACGGGGCGTACAAAAGGGGGCGTGGCCCAGGGTTCTGTTCCTTCTGGCAAGGTACAGTGTGTGTGAGAGAGAGAGAGAGAGAGAGGCGAGCGAGAGCGCATTTTTACTGCAGTGTATACGAGCAGGGGAATAACTAAACGGAATCAGGAGAGTTCTTATTGTGTTTGAATATACCTGCTAACCCCTTCACCCTTTGTCTGTCCATAGAGCACTGACGGGACGCTCCGGGAATACTTTGGAGGAGCGCGGACCCGGAAGTGCCGGACTGTGTGCAGTACTTCATCTCGGGGGGAGTGAGGAAGGACGGACTGTGTTTTTGTTTGATTGTCCTTGCGTTTTGGTTTCATTTTCATTTGGGACTGCAACCCCTTTCTTTCCCTTTGTTTGTCGGGTTACACATTGTTGTGTATCCCGGCGCTGTTATTATTATTATTATTATTATTATTATTATTATTATTGTTGTTTGACCGGGTTACACATTGCTGTGTATCCCGGCGTTATTATTGGTGGATTTTTCCCGTGTTGTGGATTAAAACCCGGAGTTTACCAACAAACCTGGACTGGTCTAGCGATCTTTTACACCACACCCTCAGCCAACCTGTCACACGTGGTGTCAGAAGTGGGATGGATCCAGCCAGTTTTGCGGCGGTGTTGGAGGCTTTGGACAGCCGAAGGGAGGTTGAGGAACGGAGGAGGGAGGAGCGATACACGGCCCTTATCGAGAGGGTCGGGATGGGGATGACGTCAGCAGCAACAACGGGCCCCGTGATGGTTGCCCCGAAGGCCCGGGCCCAGAAAATGACGGTGGAGGATGACCCCGAAGCCTACCTTGTGGCATTCGAGCGGCTGGCCACCACCGCAGCCTGGCCCCGGGAGTACTGGGCGAGCCAACTGGGCCCTTGCTTGATTGGGGAGGCGCAAGCCGCATATCGGGCTATGACTGATGAAGACGCGGCCCAGTACGACTTGGTGAAGCAGACTATCCTCCGCCGTCTGAACATCACGGGGGAGACCCACCGGGTCAGATTCAGGGAGTTCCGGCGGCCACCAAACACACGACCCAGGGTGGTGGCCCAACGGCTATGCGACCACATGGCGCAATGGCTAAACCCCAGCCAGAAAACTGGGGTTCAGATGGGGGAAGCCATTGTCATGGAACAGTTTTGCCATGTGGTCGGAGGCGAAACGCAGGCCTGGATACGCCGGCACAACCCCACCACCCTGGACCAGGCCGTAGCACTGGCCGAGAACTTCGAGGACTCCCTCATGTCCGCCCAGACCACCTTGCTGAACTACCCCTCCTCCTCCGTTACTAAGGGACCACCACCAAACCCCCCCCGGACCAAGACCTGCCAGACCACCGGCCCCGTTGGGCCATCCAAGCTCCTTACCATGGAGGCAGAGGTTGGCTCCCAGCTGGGGTAGAATGGTTTCCCCCGCCCCGCTGTCATACCAGCAGCGGGACAAGTATGTACCGCCCTTGCCCTCTGCCCCACCAGTCTGTTTTAGGTGCCAGCAGCCGGGACACATCGCCAGATACTGCCCGGCCGCCATGGAGTGCGACGTGGCTGCGTGTCATCTGGCATCAGAGACAGGTAAGGAATGGGGAAATGGTCGGGAGGGCCCGTGTGTTGTTGATGTTGTGCTGGGGAAGGTGAAAACCCACGCGTTAGTGGACACCGGGTGTGAGCAGACTTTGATTCGGACAGCTCTCCTTGGCGGTATGTCGTGGCAGCCACGAGGTCAGGTGGCGATCTCCTGTATCCATGGAGATACGGCGACATACCCCACCCTAAAAGTATATCTGTCGGTAGGACCGATAAAGCGCCACCTAGTAGTGGGGGTGGCCGAAAAGTTGCCACACCCAATCAGCGATACAAGGATTTAGTAAAAATATCGGCAGCCTCGACCACACGTGTAGGCACGGCAGACCCCCGGGAAAAGGAAGTAATTGGCACCATGTTCCCTTTCCATGCAGAACTGTTTTCTCCACTTTTTCGTCCTAGGAAAACGCACAAGGAGAGACGGAGGGAAAAGTGGGAGGGCGCATCGATCCGACACGGTTGGGGCCTGGCGGGGGAAGGTTGTGATGGTCCCAAACGCCAATCGAAGGGGGTGGGCACCCAGTGTGACCGGACGGGCGAGGTTACTGGACCCTTGAGGGTAGAGACTGCTCCAGCCCCTGTCAATATCCCGGACGTGTGGGCCTCAAGCGCGGACCTAGTGTGGGAGCAGAACAACGATCCCACACTGGTGCACGCTTGGGAACAGGTTCGGTCTATTGAGGGTAAGGATGTTGACGGCATCGGGACGCTGGTATATCCCCATTTTGTGGTGGAGGGGCACTTACTGTATAGGGTAAACCCAGCCCCGGGCACAGGACAGCCTGTCAAACAGTTGATGGTTCCCCCGTCTTGTCGACCAGAGGTCATGAGGCTGGCGCATGACGTCCCCTTTGCAGGACACCTTGGTGTTGACAAGACGAGGGACCGGATACTGGCTCGATTTTATTGGGCCGGACTCTACACCGAAGTGGCGAAATATGTAGCTACCTGCCCGGAATGCCAGAGAGTAGCACCGGGTCGAGTGCGCCCCGCCCCTTTGGTCCCACTGCCTATTGTCTCCACTCCCTTCGAACGCGTTGCAATGGACATAGTTGGGCCAGTGCTGCCTTCTGATTCCGGGTACACGCACATATTAGTGATGGTGGATTATGCGACGCGGTACCCGGAAGCAGTTCCTTTGCGGTCCACTAGTGCCACTGCAATTGCGAAAGAATTAAGTCAGATTATGGCTAGAGTAGGGATCCCAAAAGAAATATTAACTGATCACGGAACAAACTTTTTGTCCAAAACGCTACAGCAGGTGTATAAAATTCTAAAAATACGTCCCATCAGGACGTCCGTTTATCATCCCCAAACGGATGGTCTGGTGGAACGTTTTAACCAAACATTGAAGCACATGTTGAGACGGTTTGTGAGTCAGGAGCAAAAACATTGGGCTACTCTTCTTCCTTACCTACTCTTCGCAGTGAGAGAGGTGCCTCAGAGCTCAACGGGATTTTCCCCCTTTGAGCTGTTATATGGCCGGCAGCCACGGGGCATCCTCGATCTGTTGAGAGAAGGGTGGGAAGAACATAAAAGCTCCTCTAAAAATGTAGTGCAGCATGTGCTCCTACTGCGGGATCGCCTTGATTTAATCGGTCGGTTGGCTCAAGACAACCTTAGATCGGCTCAACATCGGCAACAGCAGCATTACAATACTAATGCACGAATTCGAACTTTTCGGCCAGGAGATAAGGTAATGCTGCTTCTTCCGTCGTTGGAGTCAAAGCTGTGTGCTAAATGGCAGGGGCCATATGAAGTGATACGGGCAGTAGGATTAGTGAATTACGAAATTAGACAGCCTGATCGCCGAAATAAAACGGAAATTTACCATGTCAACTTATTAAAGCCCTGGAAGGCAAGGGAGGTCTTATTCATAGCCCCAGGCGAGATGGAGGATGACTTAGGACCCTGCATAGAGGGCCCTAGCCCCAGCCAGATTTCAATGGGGGAACAGTTACTTCCGGATCAGCAGGTGGAATTGCGTAAGTTGATTGGGAAATTTGGGGATGTGTTTTCTGACGTGCCCGGCAGAACTAACCTTACTGAATATGCTGTTATTACTCCGCCAGGGGTCACTGTTCGGGAGAGGCCCTACCGGATCCCAGAAAGCCGGCGGAGTGGCGTCCAGAACGAGGTGAGGGCGATGCTTGAACTTGGGGTCATTGAGCCTTCCAGAAGCGAGTGGTGCAGTCCCATTGTTATAGTGGCTAAGAAGGACGGCACTAATCGCTTCTGTGTGGACTTTCGAAAGGTCAATGCTATCGCCAAGTTCGATGCCTACCCCATGCCTCGGATCGACGAACTCCTCGACCGACTGGGAACGGCCAGGTTTATCTCAACTCTGGACCTGACGAAGGGATATTGGCAGATCCCTTTGACCCGCAATTCCTGTGAAAAAACAGCATTTTCAACTCCGGATGGGCTGTTCCATTTTAAAACCATGCCGTTTGGGCTACATGGTGCGCCCGCCGCCTTTCAGAGACTGATGGACGAGGTGTTACATCCCCATCGTGAGTATGCAGCAGCGTATATTGACGATGTGGTTATATATAGCTCCACCTGGAGAGAGCATGTAATTCCAGCCGTCCTTCAGTCTCTAAGGGCGGCCCGGCTGACAGCCAACCTAAGGAAATGTGCGTTTGCTAAATTAGAGACCCAGTACCTAGGATTTATCATGGGAAATGGACGGGTGAAACCCGTGGCCACCAAAGTCCAGGCTTTGGTGGACGCGGCAGTCCCCAAAACCAAGTCCCAGGTGAGGTCACTATTGGGATTGGCTGGTTATTACCGCCGCTTTATCCCCGAGTATGCCACCGTGGTCAATCCCCTGGTAGACCTCACTAAAAAGTGTGCACCAAATTTAGTTAAGTGGTCAGCAGAGTGTCAGGGAGCGTTTGAGACCATTAAACAAAAACTGTGTCAGGCTCCTGCGCTAATATCACCAGATTTTAGCAAGAGATTCTTCCTCCATACCGACGCGTCAGAGGTTGGTTTGGGGGCGGTCTTGTCTCAGCGAGTTAACGGGGTGGAGCACCCGATTCTTTACATTAGTAAGAAAATGCTTCCTCGGGAGCGCAATTACTCGGTGGTAGAGAAAGAGTGCCTAGCCATTAAATGGGCCACCCACTCCCTCAGATATTACTTGCTGGGACATTCATTTGATCTGGTCACGGACCACGCCCCACTCAGATGGTTAAGCACTATGAAGGATAGCAATGCCCGAATAACTCGGTGGTATTTGGCATTGCAGCCTTATATGTATCATATGGTACATCGTGCAGGGAAAGATCACCAAAATGCGGATTATTTTTCCCGGGAGGGGGGAGTAATGGGAATGGTAGATTTGGCCGAGTGTTCCTTCGGCTCCACTCTGAGCGGTGGGATATGTGACAAAGAGAGAGTGAACTCTTGTTTTAGATCTCCCTTCCGACCGGTGAGGACGCTGGGGAGGAGGAGCAGACAGAGCCGCGGTGCGCAACGTCACAGACCCGGTCGGGAAGCGCGGTGGCAATCGCGCATTGGCTGACGGCGGTTGCCCTCGCTGACCAATGGGGACGAGACGGGGCGTACAAAAGGGGGCGTGGCCCAGGGTTCTGTTCCTTCTGGCAAGGTACAGTGTGTGTGAGAGAGAGAGAGAGAGAGGCGAGCGAGAGCGCATTTTTACTGCAGTGTATACGAGCAGGGGAATAACTAAACAGAATCAGGAGAGTTCTTATTGTGTTTGAATATACCTGCTAACCCCTTCACCCTTTGTCTGTCCATAGAGCACTGACGGGACGCTCCGGGAATACTTTGGAGGAGCGCGGACCCGGAAGTGCCGGACTGTGTGCAGTACTTCATCTCGGGGGGAGTGAGGAAGGACGGACTGTGTTTTTGTTTGATTGTCCTTGCGTTTTGGTTTCATTTTCATTTGGGACTGCAACCCCTTTCTTTCCCTTTGTTTGTCGGGTTACACATTGTTGTGTATCCCGGCGCTGTTATTATTATTATTATTATTATTATTATTATTATTATTGTTGTTTGACCGGGTTACACATTGCTGTGTATCCCGGCGTTATTATTGGTGGATTTTTCCCGTGTTGTGGATTAAAACCCGGAGTTTACCAACAAACCTGGACTGGTCTAGCGATCTTTTACACCACACCCTCAGCCAACCTGTCACAGCCATACACAATATTCAGATTCAAGAAATGTTAATTAGTAAACTAAATTGTCATATTCTAGCAAATGTGCAAACCTACAACACTCATACAGTTTAATGGGGTAGGTAAATATAGATACTAAGTAAATAATAACCTGAATACTCAGAATCCCAATATGCACTTAGTATAGTATACAATCTTCAATCACGTGAATGTCTCCAGTCCCTGAATACTGAAACACCCCTATATCATGATTGAACCACCTCCAGGTTTAACTGTAGGTACAAGGTTTTCTTCATTGAAGGCTTTCCCTTTTTTTCTCCAAATATACTGTGGTCCATTTTTGGGGAATAGTAATATTTCAGTCTCATTGAACCAATTAATTTTGTTGAAGAATGCTTCAGATTCTTGTTCATATTCCTTGGCAAATTTTAGACAGTTTGTTTTATGAATTTTCTTTAAAAGTGGTTTGCAGCGACATCTATGTGAATACAACTCTTCTTTGTTCAAGTGCCTTTGTACAGTTCTTTCATGCACTAGTATGCCTACTACGTCTTAATTTTTCTTTAAGTCACTGACAGTTACTCTTGTTTTTTTATTATAGCTGCTCAGATTATTCTCCTATCTGCTGTACTCGTAATTTTCTTTACTTATCATCTTCTTTCAAGCATTTCAGTTGAGTTTATTCTGTGGTACTACTTGATTATTGCTGTGATAGTGGATTTTGGTATTCCACATTTCTTTGATATTGTTCTGTAGCCATTTTCTTTGTTGTAGTTTGCTATGAGTGCTTTTTTTAAAAACGTGAATCCAACTTCTTTTGTCTTGACCATCATCTTGTGTTGCCAAAACGTTCTTCAATGGATGTTGGAAATAATTACAAATTTTTTCTGGCTGTTGACTTTATAATACAGCTTAATTACTGTGTAATGTTTTTCAATCAATGAATATATATTTTTTAATTAGTTCTAGAAAACGTTTCCAGACTTCTAATGTAAAGATACCAATACTTGTATCGAACAAAAACTTGTGATGAACAAATATTTGATTTAAAATAAGTGTTTTTTATGTATTTATTTTTAATAAAGATTGTTTGTTAAACTGCCAAAAATTGCATACTGTGGTCTTTGTCATATTAATTAGTGCCTAATGTTCATTAAATAGTTGTATTTAACATGTTTTCTTGAATACTTTTGTCCCCAACTGTATTTCTCCTCATATAAGTTTATAGTCTGTTTTTTGTAGGTTTTGTAAGGGTAAAACAAATTTATTAAAAAAAAAACAAAAAAAACAAAGTATATGTAGATGAAATATAAATCTGTAACTTCTGTTATAAAATATGAGATCTGTTATAGATTATGCATTAATAGGAACAAACATGTTTATGCCTAGAGGACATTCATGTTAATTATTTTGGGGCTTGTGATAACAATGTTACTGATTAGGCAATTAACAACAATGAACAACAGTGATAAATACATGTTCCCATCTCCTGTAGCAACAATTATTTGCTTGTTTGTTTTTTTAACAGCTTTGAGAATGAAGGTTTGTGGAGAGAGGAAACCTGCACTCCACAGTAAAACTAGTAAAAAGCTTCACGTAGAAGCTCTTTTTTTGTTTGTTTTTAGGAGCAAATATTAACATAATTTGAAATGGAACTACAGTTGCAATGAAAGAGGTGGGGTGGTGGAGGAGACTTTTTAAAAATGTTTTGAGAAAAATGGGTCAGCTTGTATCATCTTCTGTTTCAGTCATCACATCCCAGAAGTGCCAAGGTTGGATGATCTCAAAGAGTGAGATTTTTCCCAAAGGGTGTCAATGCTGAAGGTGCACAGTGAGATGACAAAACCAAGAAGACAGTTTTAAACCTATTTAGTATCATTATAACAAATACATATACGGTATCAATATTCAAAAGTACTGAACCAACAACACAAAAAAGTGCTGAATTGTCTATTGATGGATCTTGCAATGCCCTCCATCTATGTAATTACACCAATCACTGTAATTACAGTGTGTACTTGCTTAAAAAATATCAAAGTAAGTTAAACTAAAACAGCATATTAATACTTATGACATTCAATGCCTTTGTCACTTTTCTCACACATACAATATATAATTTTAAATATAATTTCTATAGTATTTGAGAGAATAGTTGAGGCCAATAAAAATGTACTAGTACTACGATTACTAATACGACTAATACGACTAGGAGAGAAAGGCTTTCGCTGAAGGTAGAAACAAGGTAAGTTAGCAGGCACTTTAGAGTGGTATTTAATGAGATTGTATAGGTAGTTCAGACTCCATGCTCCGTTCATTCCTTAAGCAATGTCCGGATTATAAATAGGCTAACTATAACAAATTAATAAGCAATGAAAATCGATTTACTAAATAAAAACTAATTGTTTTTCTCTTTATTGTATGTCATCCTTATTTTTTTATTTTAAAAAATATTCAGGACTATTTTCTTTGAACGGCTTCACTCAGCAGAAAGATACCTAATGAATCAGTACAAGTTCAAGGTACATCTAGGTTTTAAGTTTTTTTTTTAAAGAAAACAGTGGTAAAAAAAATAATATTCTAATAGCGATAGTGCCGTCTTGATGATGGCTCTACTGTGTGATAGTTGACCTTGACTTTCGAAAACATCCGTATTTATTTATAAAACAGAATAAATCTGCCCCTCTACCAGTGGGGTACACGACGGGTTACAGTCCTAAACAGATTATACACAATTCACGTTTATTATTCTGATGCACGAAACTGCTCTCCCAGTCCCAAGGTGCTGGTGCTTATCTGTGCAGTGCTGTGAGAGTAGTGCTCCAGGGTGTTTGCTGGCTCTGCGGCTGCAGCTCCCCCTTACTCGTCCTCTGCAAAAACACACTGCTCCGGCGCGTTAGTCACTCTAGCGTAAGGGGCTGTACTCACGTATCTGCGTCCCCTTTGTCCTACGAGAACTTCTCCTCAGGATCAGCCCGGTGCCATAGTTTATCCAATCGCTGCCTGCCCCGCAGCTGATCGCAAATGCAGTGCTAGTCTGTGAGTGGAGCACAGTGAGAGCATTACATTTCATTCCTCCAGTCATGTGACAGTGATTTAAAGCTGTTGAATTCTTACAGGTACTTGGCAGTTAAGGGTTACCAGCTATGCTTTAATTTGTTAATTCAACAATGTCACATGAGTGTAAAATCTGCTGCTTCTGTAGACGTTCAGTTGGAAGCATCTTAAGCCAGTCTGGGCTAGTACCGTATACATAGAACAGTAAATGTGTTGCTTTTTGTTTCAATACATGTCTGTTAGTTTGCCAGGTAAAGGTAGTGCTAGGGGCAAAATGCCAACATCTAGAAAATTCCAAAAGTAAACCCACAGTCATGGGGTTCCTTCTGATGCAGAAAGATTGAACTACATCAACCTTTTTCTGAGTTCAGAGAATACATGCATTTGGAGTAAGCATTGAAGATGCTTACCTAAATTGACTGAAATAGTTACAATAATATGCTGCACAAAATAAGTTATTTGGATCTTATCTTGATAGTATGGTTAAATTAGGTAATTGTTTTTGGCAAATTAGCAGTACCTTTGTCTAAAAAAATATAAAAATATGAAAAAAATGTGTTACTTTTCCCATAGAGATTTTGTAACAGTAATGGGTTCTACAAAAACATATATGTCAATATATGTAGATTCCACCTCCTTGCTCCATTAAAATTCCTAAAACCTGCCTTGGAGAAGTTCCTCCATGTCCAACCAGATACCCCCTGTGTACATTTACTGTATGCATGTTTTGAAAACCAAAAAATGAAATACTGTTGACAAGAGTTACAGTACAGTACCTGCAGTAAACCTAAAGACTCTGCAGCAGCAGTTGTTGATGCATATTTCACCCCCTAGTTTCTGTAAGTCACTTTGGATAAAAGCGCCTGCTAAATGACTAAATAATAATAATAATAATAATAATAATAATAATAATAATAATAATAATAATAGTTAACAGTGTGCTGGTGCAGGAATACAGCAGTGATCAATGAACAGACAGAAAATGATAATCCAGGTGCAATGATATTTTATTTGTAAATCCAATGGTCTGATGACACAAATACAGCAAACAATAACAATGCTAACAGGCAATACAGCGGTGTGTATTGCTCTGTTTTAATCCACGGGTTAGTTCTGAAACAGTCCCGTTCCTAAACACCCACACGTAACACAAAACACAAACACAAGTCCACAGTGAGTGCTATAGTGCTTGTGGTGTAAATACAGTTATTCTTGAATAAGGTGCAGTGTTGTCCGGGTTTAGTGCTGGCCTTTAGTGACAGCTCCGGATCGTGTTAGCCATCTAATAACAACAAGCAAACAGTTTTTAGACACGACAAAAACAAACAAAACACTCACAATTACAATACAGATCTCCTTCCGGTTTAGCATTTCACCATAACAAGGAACAGATCACTTCGCTATGCCCCCTTTTGTACTGTCAGTCATGATCCCTTGGTTAACTAGTGCAACCACTCCTCCAATCCGCGGCTGCCATTTCGTTTCCCTTCTGGGTCGATGATTTAGTGTATCGTAGCTCTGCCCCCTTTCTAGATGACCTACTTCTGTATAACTCTGGGAATTAATTGTCAGGCCATCCAGTCCAGGGGACTCTGTTCCCTTTACACAGCGCCCTCACAGGTCGGGATGGAGATTTATCACCAAGAATCATTCTGTCTCTGTCACACTCATTCATAAAATGTGAGATTTATTACTTGAATTGCTTGAATGTGATTCCCTAGCTCCTGTTTTTTTTTCTTTTTAAAAAAGAAGCAGTGTAACTGAGCACATCATATGTTAATCCTTGCCTTTAAAAAGCCTGAGGGATCCATTAGCACAAACTGTGAACTGTTCACATGACTAACTTTTGTTGTCTGACTGCATTCCCATGTCAGCTCCTCTTATTCATATGATGACTAATTACTTCTACAAATCCTCTGCAACCAGCCAGTCCATGCAAAGCTTTCAAGATGTGCTCCAAGGCCATTTGCCAAAAGATACGCTAGTTGCTAAATGCTTTACTGTTTACTGTATTTTTTTTTTAAGTGAAATGTATGTACTCTTAGTTCACATTCATTTTTTCCCCCCTGTATGGTATGTCTATATTGTTAGATATGCACAATACTTGGACTACTGTTCACTGACTACTGTGAGGTATAGAATGCATCTCAAAGTCTGCAGTGAAATTCCTCACATGTGCAATAATCAGAATGACTTGTGGTATTGTTCAGGCTGAGTCTGTAGAGAAGCAACCCGCCTTTTGCCCCTTACTTGATGTTTAGTGGTGTTCTTGCTATAAAATAGGGCCCATAGATGTAACTAACATCTAGTGTAGGGCTTCCCAAACCCGGTTCTTGGGACACCAGTGTCTTCTGGTTTTCATTCTAACTGAGCTCTCAATTACTTATTGCTTAATTAGACACAACCATAGACAATACAAGTGTAGTCAGCACAAAGCGTTTAAGAAAATACATTGATATCTGTACTTTTTATTGCATTTTAGTTATTTAAAGACAGTAAAAAAAACTTGCCTAATCCTGTCCCTCTACATATCTGCATTCTGTATCAACATAATTGTGAGGTCCCAACCAAATCTCTATTGAGATGAATAGTGTGATACTCTTTACAAACCTACATGTTATGGAAATCTTGTCTGTCTAAAACCAAAGTCTGGCATTAATTCATGTGGTTTTTCTTTACTAAGTTTCCAATCAACTATATTGTGTAAATATGCATATCTCCCTTGGGTATGGTACATTTGCAGTAAAATACTTACATAATGGAGAGTAAAATTAAAATGAATACAATCCTTGAACTACAGGGTATACTGTACCTGGATCGTACTCCAAGTGTATGTACTGTAATACAGTTTTTTTAAAATGTTCAAATATGTCATGTAAACCTTTTTTTTAGGTACAGTATTTGATTTTACAGTAGCTACCTCTATAAACTAGCACACTGTATTATCTGGGACATGTATCTGGTCCCATTCTGGTCCCTGAGGTTAGTCAAGTTTTACAGTAGGCTACACTATTAGATGCTCAAATTCTGTAATAGGTTTTGCAAATGCTCCATTGATTTTTGTCTGTTCTTTTTTCACACACAACTTAACATACTATAGGAAAACAAACATTCAATATAAACTGTGCTTGTTTAACTGTTACCTTTATTGTTGGCCCCTAAATGCATTATATATATATATATATATATATATATATATATATATATATATATATATATATATATATATATATATATATAAATAAATAACAGCCTGCAGTAGGCCTATAAGGTAACGTCTTTGTAAATATGCATATATACATATACATATTTTTATTGAAATCACTATCACATTTTCGCCAGAACCTCCAAAAAATCCTTCCAAAAAAGAAAAAGAAAACAAAAGATCAAACAGCATTTCTTATTCCTATTTTTTACATTCTTGAGATCAATTATTATAAAATGTTAAATCAATGTAGCCCATAGCTTACCCATGCTTCTAAATATGTAAATGATGCTTCAATTAATAAATTACAAAATACATGTTTTCTTCCATTCTGTTGTTTTAATACTCTTAATGCAAGTGTTTGTGTGGCTTCAGACACTTCTTTTATTTCAGTAAAAGTTGGTCTGATACATGTAAATTGAAATTTCAGTTTCCTCCCAAAAGGTAAATCCTCGCTGCGTTATATCTCTCCTCCCATTGGGCGGCTAATTAAATTTTGAAAATTGTTTGTTTGTGTAGGAGAAACCACAAACGGCAAAATTTTCATTGCTTCTCTGAATGGACATCTGCCTTAGCTTAAGAAAATTATTGTACTACTTTTATGGAAGATGAGCAACTTTTTATGACTTTAATCTAATTAAAGTTCATGTTAGTCTGAATAGCCATTTGTTTCTACAACATGAAGTCCGATCCTAAAGGATCCCATTAATTCTATATCAACAAAGTGGCTTGGTTTCCCAACCTTGGTAACCTATTCCATACCCATACTGTCTGGGTACTGACATCAGTGAGTCTATAACATCAAGGTATTTCTTGTGGTGAGCCTGTTCTAGTTCTGTAGACAAATTAGTAAAGTTGTATACAATTTTGTCTTTTTTTTGTGCACTAAATCCAATTAAATTTTATGTTAGTCTGAACAGCCCTTTATTTATACAACATTACGTTTGAAAGATTTCAGTTCTTGCTTAAAGTCAGTTTTAATGACCAAACGAGCAAGATGGGCCGAATGGCCTCCTCTCGTTTATAAACGTTCTTATGTGTTCTTATGTTCTTCTATAAAGTTTGACTTGACTAGTCCAGTTCTCCATTACAATAGTACATAAACAAGGCAGAAAGCAAAGGGACTTTGAATGCTTGTTTCCAGTTAATTAACTTCATTACCCAAGACTAGAAATATGACTAGGCCTGTCCTGGAGTCAAAGGAGTCACACAAAAACACTATTGTTAGGTCACCACATTACCATAGTCCAATCAAGTCTATTCAAACTCCCATTGGATGCATATTTCAGGGCCAACATTAATAACAGCATGCTTTGAACTTACACATTAGTATTTCTTTCAAGAAAATAAAAAATGAGTTGTTTTAGAGACTCTAACTTACATTATTTAAAAATAAATAAATAAATTGGGGTCTATGCTAATAGAGAAAAATAATTACGGCATATTGGTTCAACAGAACATAGAACCACTTGAAAACAAACATAAATAACAAAATTACATTTGATGCTACTTTCTTTTTAGTCTTTAGGTGTTTAAATTAACCTTCTGTTTTGGTTGCTACTAGTTTGTTACATTAACAGTTTAATTTTTTCACATAAAAAATAGTGCATCTGCCCTTTGGTGCAATGACCTTAATAAATCTGCCGTGCAGCTGAATATCATTTGTTCTTGTTTTTCTTTGTATGATTCATTAATCCCTGCCAGCTAGGAGTGCAGTATCATGTGCCTTAGCTCTCTTCCTCAGCTGATTCTGGCTAATGAATTGGTTGTTCAGCCCTGTGTACATTAATTGTGTCCTATCTGCAGTGCTCCAGGATAAAGTTTTTTAATGTCCTGGAAAAAGTATCAAGATTAACTGGCTGGTACACAAATAATAATCTATAGTCTCTATAAATCCTGTTTTTGCAAACTGGTTTCCCAACCTGTGTGGAAAACATAAATGTAGCAATCACTGTATGAAAATAATTCAGTCTAAGAAATAAAGCAACATTTTTGTTGCAATTTATTCACCTTGAAATATTTACTAGACATTGAACTTTAGGCTGTTTTTAAGAATAAGGATCACTCAAGCTTATCTCTTAACTTTAACACCCTCTTCCCTCAACACTGATCTACGTTTTGTTCATTGTGTTTAACCCCTGTAGCAAAACCTTGCTTTTTTGAAATCAAATCAATTCCTATGGAAAGTTACCTCATGTGAAGCATACTGTAGGAAGTGTGGCAATGGCAGTAAATGCAGGCTAAATATATTAAATTGAAATAAATTATGAAGCAACCCATTAACTGTGATGTGTTAGAAACATCACAAGAACTCAAAGGGGTTGGACAAGAATAACCCTGACCTGCCAGAACACTGTCAATAAGGTGTGGGAGCATGTGGCAACCAGGATTCTACTGATTTTGACAGAAACTGTCTAAAAGGTGACTAAACTGGAGGTAGATGTCAACAATTGTTTCCAAAGGATTGGGGGGTTTATTTAATTCAATTCACTAATTAGTAGATTGAGACAATAATTGGTTTTGATTTATGACATGCATATTGCTTGATTTGTTTGTGTATTATGATTTATTGTGCACCACTAATTTCTTTTCTTTTGATTGTTTCATTTGTGTTAGTAACTGGTGCTTTTGTATTTTGACACTGGGTTAAAAGAGGGATAGCTGGAACACAGATTGGCTTCTAAAGAACTCGCCACCATCAATCACCTCCAGGTGCAGCATTCCAGCACACATGTAGGAGATCAATTGTATTAGACCTGCCTATATAAACCTGATAGAAACAGAGGAAAAAAAGGCAGAGGGGAGCACAGAGAACACTGAGAGGAGCGAGGAGCGAGGAGCGCGGGGGGGCGGAGGGCGGAGGGCGGAGGGCGGAGAACGGAGAACGGAGAACGGAGAACGGAGAACGGAGAACGGAGAACGCTGAGAGGAGCACGCACACACACACACAGAGTCAGGTCACGCAACGCACCCTGTGGGATTTCTGTGATCCTGGATACGTGCAGACTGAAACTGAGTGAGACTTTGGTTAAAGTCGTAAGGACCTGGACATCGAGACTTTATTGTTATAGATACTTTTTATTGGTTTTATATTGTTCGTACTGTTTTAAACATCACATTTTAGGATTTGCTTGTGGTGTTATGGTTTTTTATGAATAGTATTCACAGTTGAAACCTTGGTAGCAATGGGAAGTGTTAACTGTATAGAATATGCTCCTGTATAAAAATAAACTTTGTATTATTGCACTTAACTGGTCTGCTTGCCTTTGTTTTTCCATGTGTGGTCCTTGGTGGTACCCTGGAATCCAAAATGACCTGTGTAAAACAAAAAAAAAAAGGTTAATCAATTAAATAATTAGTTTATTATACTTACCATTTCAAAGGTCGACATAGATTTACCCATCAATGACAACCACCTTAATTTACTTTTTTGTCCAACCCTATCAAATAACAATCAAGTTAAACTGTTTGAAAAAAAAAAAAAAATCGTAAATTAACAAGTAATAAATGCTATTGGAGGGTCTTAAAATATAATGGATGCCTTTCTTCTTTCTAAAAACAAAAGGATCTCCTACAGTATTGCCTGAAGGCACCAATAATAATTTGCACAGTACGCTAACACTGCATGTTTCTTTATTGAGACTAAATCACGATGAAGCTGTGGCAAATACTGACCCACAAAAACCATAGTAATTTGCTTTTATCAATTCCTTTTCACCACAGAACTTCAACATGTGACTCATGGATTACTTTTGAAAAATGACTCAATTTAAAACAACTCATGATGTAACAAACGGTTCACCACCAGATGTCTTTGTTAGTGTCAGTAATGGTCTCGCAACCTTAATTCCCAATTAACTGTATGAGTCCTGGTCTTTTCATGTGGTTAAACACACAATAAAAAATCTAAAGCTTAGTGGTTGTAGACATAGGGATAACTCAAAAATACATTTTGTGCATAAGAAGAAGAAATATAAGGGTGGGAAATTATATGTGAGAGATATTGTCGCAGTAAAAAAGTACTTATTGTACTGCTGGAATAAAAACTAGATTATTGCATCACGTCAAGCTTGCTAGTTTATGATGCTGGGGCGATGGGATTTTTGTTGGAAAGATGATTGTCTGGGGGTGGTGTCAGACCTCCTAAATGGTTTATTAACATTATTACGACTGCCTCTTCTATTGCACCGATTTTGTTCTTCCCTTTTTCATTTATTCAGGATATTCAAATATTTCAATATTTTTTGAAAATCTTTTGTATCCTGGTTCCTTTGCTGTAGGCATAAGCGCCGACTTTTGTTTCTGCCAGTGGGTGCTGTAGCGGACTGTGCAGTCTAATCAGGTTATTGCTGGATATTAATATACACTGTTTAAACTTGTTTGAGAAAGTTTCATGTTAATGTTTTTTCTCTTCCCTAGCTGACTGTAAAAGAAATGTGCTTCTGAAAGTGTATAAAATCTGTTCTGAAATCTGCTCTGAAGTGGGAATAGAATCAGATATGAAAATGACTAAAAGAAAGAAAAGCAAAGCAACTTTAGCTAGGGGCTTGTAGTTGTCCTCAGATACACATTACTCCAGAACTCCTGTACTGTCACACTGGGCTGTCTGAAGTATGTTTTCATTTTTGAATCATTACTTCAGATTGCTCAAATCCAAAGAGTCAAAGGAAGCTAATCTGTCTTGCAAGACCATTAGTTTGTTTGCAGCCGAATAACCTGAACCAAAATTGCTAAATGGGTCGGTCAGAAAGGTATACTGTCGAAAAAAGTTTCTTTCACTTAAACGATTTTCAAGATCCAACTTGTGCACTTTGGATAGCCGCTACCCCATCTGCTGTCACACCAGACAGATTGTCAAATCTAATGCAGCACTCCTGCAATTTCGCTTGAACACATTCACAAATGTGTTTCCCAGTTGGCCTGTCACTAAGGCTCACCTGACACAAAACACCTTCAGGAAAACAATGACGATCACAGTAAAAAAAGTGAACGCATATTACCTTGGGTTTCTTTGTGACATCAAGGCTCTCATCCAAACACAGGCTGAAGAAAGGGCTCGCTGTGACTTTTCCTGATATTTTGTTTTGTGCTCATCTGTAACGTGTCGTTACTCAGTGGTATATCTCTGAAAAGTGTATTTTCTGGTTGTATGGCCAGAACAATGTTCTTCACAAGTTCTCCATCGCTGAATGGTTTCCTTGCTTTCCCCAAAAGTAGTGCAACTTTAAAAGTAGCCACCCACATCTGATCCACTTTATTCACAAAATCTCTGAGCCAACGCTGTTGACTTTCAAGCCTGGGTTTTGCATCATTTATCAGCTTGCGCCTCTGAAACTCACTGTGGTATTTTTTTTCAACTTCACCTGCATGAGTGCTATAGTGACGTTGCATTGCATACATTTTAATTTGATTAATTTCTTTCTTGCAAACAGCGCACTCTGCAACTTGCTCTGAAACTGAATCGGATGGCTTCAGTTATACAAGAAACTGCGTTTTCCCATTTGTCTTGAAATGCTCGTTTTCCTTCCCTCCATGTTCTGCTTTTCTTAGCAGTAGGAGGCTCTTCTGGGACTGTGTGTGTATGACATTCAGGGTTATTTTCTACCACTGATTTTTTGAAAAACTTTCTGATATCCATACTTTTAATTTGAACTCTCACATTCTGCCACGAAAAATCTCAACCTACCCGGTCCCGAACACCATGCAGCGATCTTGCCGACGATGACGCTGGCCAAAGCCACTTGCAGAGCTACAGTTGCGCATGATGTAAACACTGGTTAGTCAATGAATAAGAAGCTGTGTGATTTGAAACAAAACCACACTTATGTAGTTAGCTCTGCCTGTACTGTACCGTAATATTTATAGAAGGGAATGAGTGCGCACTCTAGCATTTACAAAGCAACTTTAGTACTTAACATCTTAGTGTTTACACGGCAACTTTAATACTTAACATCTCAGCGATTGTCGTGGCCTCAAAAAAATCTGCTGGTGGCCACATGCCCCTGTTATTATGCCCTTTGAATTTTTGTCCATTATTCTGACCCATATTGATTCTGCGTTGTTTTTTTCTTCCATATTTAACACCTGGGCTTCAAGACTATTTTTGATTTCTAGCGCTACCCCCCTGCCTCTTCTGTCCTGTCTGTGTTTCCTATAGAGTGTATACCCAGCAATGTTATATTTGTCTCTATCACTCTCGGGTGACCAAGTTTCTATAACACCTATCACATTGTAGTTACTTGTTAGTGCAGTAGCTTCAAGTTCTAACATTTAGTTTTTGAGACTTCTAGCATTTAGATAAATACATTTAATGGCTATCTTACCTGAGTTGTTGCCCTTGTTTTGATGTAGTCTCCCTTCTTTTTTTTTTGTTGATTTCTTCCCCCTTCCTTTCTAGTTTAAGTGCTTCTTAACCTCCTCGAGGATCCTTTCTCCAAGTAGATTGGTTTAAGTGCAGTCCGTCCCGCCTATACAGATAGTCCTTGTTGTAGAATGTGGTACAATGTTCAAGTACGGTGAAGCTTTCCTGTGTGCACCACGATTTCAGCCATGCGTTTAGATTATTTATTTCCAGCTGTCCGTATGGTCCTTTGCAAGGTGCCAATAATATCCCAGAAAATACCACAGTTTTCGTCTTGTCTTTTAATTTAATTCCTAGCTCTCTGAATTTGTTTTTTCAGAAATTTGGTCTGTCTCTTCCAATATTGTTTGTACTGATGTGGACAACTACTACTGGGTTGTCTCCTGTTCGTTCTAGGAGCCTGTCCACGTTCTCAGTGATGTGCATGACAAAGGCTCCTGGAAGGCAGCACACTGTTGTAGTAAGGAGGTCCAGACTGCGCACTGAACTTGCTGTGTTTCTCAATGTGGAGTCCCCAACAGTCATGACCTCCTTTCTTTTTGCTGCCTGGCCAGCACTGTTTATGGGGTCCTGGAGGTTGTTCCTTTCATTCTCTTGATGTTGGGGAGGGGTAACGAGGGCTTAGGTCTGCAGGGGAATCCACGGTTCACTGCGAATCAGCATCCCCTGTGGGCGATAGGGCGTCTGTGGTTCTGCAGTGGAGCCGCCAGATCTGTGCTGTCCTCCAGCACTATAGGTCTGGTGGCCTCGCTGTGGATCCGCAGTGTGGAAAATGACGGCTTGGCAGGAGCACGTTTCGGAGGACACGTGTTCCAGCCACCGTTTCCCGAGTCGGCGGGGGGGGTTGCAAGCGGTGAGCCGAGGATACAGATAATAATTGGGCATATGAAATTGGGGAGAAAGACCTGGTAAAAAATTGGCAACGACTAAATAAAAAAAAAAAAAGAAATTAATTGTACTCTTCCGTTTTCTTTTTTTTATGTTTTTTTTTTTAAACTGTTCACATTTATTACCAGTAATTTGTATTATATTGTAGTAAGTGTGGGATCTTTAGACACTGACAATTGCAAACTATGTATACCAATTAACCCTGAAGCCAGACTATGCCACTTAAGGTATTACGCCTTCAGAATTTAGTTTTAATTCACCAGATCAATTCACAGGTTCGTTATATAGGGCAATTAAAACATTATACTGGGCAAAGGCAAGGAGCGACTACCAAGAGATAAAAGTATAACACTTTATTTATGAAACACGGCTTCTGTTAAAAGATCACATGCATGATTAAAATACAGAACTCACAATAGCAGTATATTACAATTAACATCAATGAAATAATCCAAAATCAGGTTTCAAAACAGGTAGGCTACAATTAACAGCAGTGGGATAATTAGAAATTGAATTCACTGCAAGTACAATTACCGTCAATGAAGTAGTTAAAGATTGAATTTCATACAGATAATTGTACAGTTAAACAGGCAGCTCATAGAATCAGGACAATTGTGGTAAAACAAGTAATTAGTACACTAAACAATTAAACATAATACTACAACCAAGTAACTGGTACACTCCAAACCAAATGAATATCATAAAATAATAATCCACTAAAACAAAAATAACCCAAAATACAGCAAATCACTCTCCAATAACATCGTTACCAGTATTACTCTCATTCAATGAGAATACGTCTTAACATGGGGTAATATAGTAAGCACTGAATTACGAGTTCACTTTAACCCAATATTACACCAATCATTCCCCTTTAAGTAATCTGAGCTAAGAAAGTGCACGTTTTCCTTCCTAACGGGCAGTGTACTCTTGACTAGAAGGTCATGGGTTCAATCCCTGGTAGGGGACACTGCTGTTGTACCCTTGAGCAAGATACTTTACCTAGATTGCTCCAGTAAAAACCCAACTGTATAAATGGGTAATTGTATGTAAAAATAATGTGATATCTTGTAACAATTGTAAGTCGCCCTGGATAAGGGCGTCTGCTAAGAAATAAATAATAATAATAATAATAAGTGTGCAAGGCTCTGGGAATACAGACGCACACAACTGAACTCAAAACGTTTATAAGCTTAACTCCCATAAGGACTGGCAAATACCACATCAGCTCAAACTTTTCACACAGCAGGTACGGGTTGATTACAACCACAGACTGCTTAACAGCCATATACACTGCTTTAACTGCACGAAACATTTTAGCTCAAAACAATTATACTACCTGCCACATTCTCTCAGTGATGACTCACTTAACAGGTAGCACCCGCTACAATATATATTTTTTTCCAGTTCATGTAATAAAATAAAACCACATCAGGCTTTACTTATAATCATTACAGAATTACCAGTAAACTTATTAACAGAATTTAATCTATTTAATTTATTCTCTAGAGTTAAATAGTGTAATTTATACTTTCCATAATATCATTTTCGCCAAATTAATAACATGTCTTTGATTTTTCATGCAATCTATAATCCAAATATTTATTTAAAACATACAACTCACACACAAACATACACTTCATTCACAACATCAACTTTCAATCACAAAACTATTTTTAATAAAATATTTCCGAGTACATATCTTAATTTGTTCCATTTGCACAGTCACCTTATCAAACAGAGGTCTCTCTCAATCACCTCTGCCTGCCTCAATGTAACGGTTCAGTAAAGTGCGGGCAGAGTAGACATCCTCTGCAGATCTCTGTGGTTTCAGCATGCAGCTCTGGGCACCAGTATTCTCTTAGCTGATGTAGGGTCCCCTTAAGTGCACTATGTAGTGCTCCTATTCCTTGGTGAGCTGCCACCAGTAGGACCTGTCCACTTGCTTTATAAGGTATTACTTTTTTACTGGTTTTAAACAGTCTGTACAGCATTCCCTGCTCCAATTGGTATCTGTCTTCATCTGGCAGAAATTCAAATAACAATTGGCTGTCAGCAAGCAAATTAGCCCTTAGCGGTCCATTTATTCAGCGCGTCTCAGGTGCGTCAGGTCCAATTTATTTTCACACACGCTGTTTATTTTACACTCGCTGTTTAAAAGTATTTTTTTCACAGTAAAACAGGTTTAAAAGGCACTGCATATGAACAGGACATCTCCAGCCCTGCCCCACCCTTGTGTGCTGTATTTTTCACATACCTCTTCATAGTCGTGCATACTGATAAATCATCTCCTGATCACTCGTTCTATCACTAAACTCCTGAATAATGTGATCCAAGTCATTATTTTATTTCTATAACATCTCAAAAAGCTCTGCAGATGTCAGTGATATTCTTTGAGCGCTGGATGCGGAAGCAGCTATCTTGTTTGTTTATGGACGTGTTATCTCTGTGGTGCCGGGGCTATGTGTATTGCTCAGATCCGCCCCCTTTTTTTTGGGCTTCTCTCAGCTCCTATCGGTCTCACTCGGCCATTGAATGGTTTTCTCAGCTTTTTCCGGAGAAAAAATGACTAGAGACCTGTGCTTTACGTCTTTTTGATGACATCGGACCAGAAAGGGAAAACTGTAATGTCGGATCTGGTCCGACATAGGACCGCAAACGGTTAAACACTCTGGCAAGGTTAAATTTTGGTGGCCCTGTACTGCTCCTTGTGCTAATTCATCAGCACGATTGTTACCTATAATCATAACCTCCTTTCCCCTCTTTGGTGGCCAGCTGCATGCTTGACACTGGTTCAGTTCTCCCTCAACTTTTTCAATGTCTCTCCATATATTGGCACGAGCTATAGGTTTGCCCATATGGTCTGAGTAACCATTCCCTTTCCAGGCTAGAGAGTGAATATCATAAGCTTGACGCCAAAAGCTGGGGTCTGTCATTATTAACACGTTTTCCTCTAGGTGTCCCTAGAGATTGAGTCAGCTGAAGTCCCTTCAAGAGGGCCTTAGTTTTCTGCTATTTGAGCAGATCAAACTGACACCATTTCAGAGTGGTGTTGAGTTTCTCATAAATTCCATTATCATTTTTTTCAACGGATACTCCTATATCGCATGTTGGGTTGCCTCATAGGAAGGTGCGAGGCCATGCAAAGCCTTATAAGTAAGCAGAATTACCTTACTCTATTCTTTGAGTTACAGGGAGCCAATGGAGGCCTAACAAGAACGGGGGGTTATGTGATGTTGCACCCTAGTAGGTGTCAAGATTCTAGCCGCAGAGTTTTGAATCAATTGAAGCTTGGCTATAGTAGTTTTTGGAAGCCTGGCAAAAAGAGCATTGCAGGAACCCAACCTTGATGTAACAAAAACATGGATTAAGGATTATGCTGCAGCTGTGTCCACGTATGTGTCAGCTAGCAAAGTGAACCATCTATCCCATCTTAGTTGCAGTGCTTTCATGTTCACCAGTGATCCCTTTGTTAGGGTAGCAAGCCCTGGGATGTAATTGAAAACTTCAATGGGGTCATCCTGGACTAGGTTGAACAGAGACAGGACTACTTTAGTTAAGGCAGTAACCATCTTCTCCAAATAACAAAATTGCTTCTCCATACTTGAGAAATTAAAACCTAAATTTTTAATAGGCATTTCATCACCTTTATGCTTCACTACCACAACTGCAGTTTGTTTTATCACGGCTTTTATAGAACATTTTTTCCACTTCATGTGTCAAAAGTCTTAATTCAATCCAAACATTAATCTGCCCTGACAGCTCATTTTTCATTTTTCAGTGAACAATATATTCAAAAAGTACCAGTAACTCCGTCTCTAAAATTAATTGGTTAGGATATTTCACCCCTTTCTCATTTCCAAAACATGTAAGTTGAACTTTTGAACCGAAGTTATTTTCTCAATACCATGGAGTTCCTTAATACAGGATAAAAGTGAATAAAATACAAGTATACATATATATATATATATATATATATATATATATATATATATATATATATATATATATATATATATATATGTATAGATAGATAGATAGATAGATAGATAGATAGATAGATATAGAATCATTGGCGACTCATGGCTTGAAAAACTGGTGGGGCACAGCCCTCCCCCCCCCCCCCCCCCCCAAAAAAAAAAAAAAAAAAAAAACGTGCTCAAACCCGATGCCCGATTTTAACCATTTTTATGTAAACATTAAGCTAGCTTTCTAACATTACCACATTATCATCACAAACAGTTCTACGCCAGATTGTCACAAGAGAGCTGCAAACAACACTTAACAGGCAAGAGTCTCTTATCGACAGACAGCTACACCTGCACTAACCTCAGCGTTTGAAATGGAAGTATCGTCACACTCTTGTGCTGTTCGTAACATTCTGAACTACAGAAGAGTCAGGTTCGGTTTCTGTTGATGTCTCTGGCGTTGGAGGTTTAGCTTTTTTGTTGTAGAAAAACTCCAAACGTAGCTGTCTTTTTGCCATTTTAACAGGGCTCAAATTCACTCCGTTTTAGCACATATTTTCGCTGACTGAAAAAGTGAGTGTCTCACACGAGAACAAATATAACGGTGAAGGGTCTTAGACACTCTTTGTTATGTTATTATGTTTTGAAAGTTTGAAATAAACTGCGCATTTTTAAATAATAAACCCTGACAACAGTGGCGTAGCCAGGATTTTTTTTCGGGAGAGGGTGGCAATGGTAACTTTTTTAAGGTGAATAGTCACAGTGGTGAAATTGGCAACCTGATTTCTTATTAGTGCATTGACGTTTTATTTTCGAAAAATAAAGAACTTTTTTTTTTTTTTTAACAGAAGATCCAATAACCAAATACACTGTTGTGCAAAAAAAAAAAAAGGTTCAGTTTAGAACACTTCCGATTAAAAACAAAAAAAGGAAATACAAAGCAAAGGACTTGAACTTTTAACATGCGCATCAGATTTCAATTTCACATTATGATAATAAATAAAAATAATTATATATAATTTCATTCGTACTTATGGTTGTTCGTTTCACATTTGGTGTTCAAAGCAAAGCAAACCATTTTATTTAATTTCACAAATCCTGACTAATGTAATTACTCTTTGACTGACGCAGGACTGCCGATGCTACCTAATCTTCTGGAGGTTCGGGGGAGGAGGGACTTGTGCACACAGTTGCATTAACTACATTGTATAACTACAGCGCCTTTATTAAAAACAAAAAAAAAATGTACAAACAGCTGATCCAACAAAAAACTTGGGTTGATTGACAGCAAATACAACCACTCATTTATCACACTGCACTGACATTCGCTAGTTGAGCTGACGGACACGCTGTAGCCTAAACAAATAATCAGAATGAAAACAAGTAGGTAACCGAACTCAGGAATTGAAACAGTTTTGCCGGTTTTCTCTCAGCAGCGTCCAGAACTGTTTTCATTCTAATTTATTTCTTTAGCTATTCAATTAATAATAGGTTGTGCATTTACCACTCCATCTCCAAGACCTGGATGGACTTGGTTACCGTCCCTTGATGAAGCTGGCTGCACAATCCGTGAAAAATGATAATCTTATTAGTAGGCTGGCTGCTGGAGAGGTCAGCTGGCAATAAGATATGTCATGAGGCGAGTGCATTCTATGTAAATACATAGGCTACTCATTACATAGTAGATGTCCTCTACCACATCTATGTGTGTAGTAGCTAGGCTACATAGCATATACAGTAATCATAGCCTATATGTTTCATGCATCTGTGTTTGGGGTTGAGCGAGTGCAGCTTGCTTATGTATTCTCATTGGTTGATAGCAACGCGGTAAATAAAAAGTTCGCTCCGTGAACGAAAAGAAAAATCAGCGCTGCCCGTGCTGCGTCCGCTCTGCGTCCTGTGTGTACACACAGGTAGACTATAATGGGAAGCGAAAAATATAACAATATTTCAATTTCTTACACATGTTTAAGTGTGAACGATCCTAACACAGTGGTTAAGCCACTGCCCGCAGAAATCTGGGGGGGCACGTGACCAGGCGTGCCCCCCCTATGCGTCGCCACTGTATAGAATACATATAGTGAGATGTTTTTTTAACATACAACCTGGGTTTAAAATATACTTCCCTCTTAACATTCAAACATTCATTTCAGTAGGCTGGATTTGTTTGTTTCAAAATAATGTAGAATGAAGACTGTTAGAAGGTTCTTGACAAACTTCTAAGTCTGTAGTTGCAGATCCAGTTATTTCCACTTAAATCCAGGCTATAGAACACATAGTTAAATGTAACAGTCTTATATTGGATTTTTCAGTTCTTAAACTAAGTTTGCCCTCTCTCTCTTCCGCTTCTGGATGCCAAAATTCATTTTTCATTATTTGTTAGTGTCCAGTTGCCTCGCTCATGCAATACTTTTTGTTAGTAAAATATAACAGTGTATACATAGTCAAGGATTGATAGGAGACACAACTGTGACCAGCAAACCAACTTTGAATGTCTAATACGGTTTTACCCTGCAGTAAATCTACTTACAAAAAGCTTGTAGCTTTATGCATGTTCCCAAGTTAATAAACTAGATTACAGCTTTGTATTAAATTGTTTCACTTTTAAACTTAACAGTTTCCCTGTTGAATACTTGTTGGTGATGTAACTACATTACCTGCTTATATATTATCTGTGATATTCTCTGTGCGCTGATTCAGTAACAGGAGGCTGTGTGGTCCAGTGGTTAAAGAAAAGGGCTTGTAACCTGGAGGTCCCCGGTTCAAATCCCACCTCAGCCACTGACTCATTGTGTGACCCTGAGCAAATCACTTAACCTCCTTGTGCTCCGTCTTTCAGGTGAGACGTAGTTGTAAGTGACTCTGCAGCTGATGCATAGTTCACACACCCTAGTCTCTGTAAGTCGCCTTGGATAAAGGCGTCTGCTAAATAAACATAATAATCTGCTAAATAAACAAATAATAACAGCCAGCTTGTTTCCTTATAACCGCTCCTATCTGATGCCAGGGGCAAGTATGACAAATCATGAGATACGCCCTTTTTTATTTTTTCGACTTGTCTCGGCTCCTGTCTCTCCCACTCGGCCATTGAATGGTTTTCTCGGCTTTTTCCGGAGAAAAAACGACTAGAAACTTGTTTTTTGCGTTTTTTTGATGATGTCGGACAGGGTCCGACATTGGACTGGATAGGAATAATTGCAATGTCGGACCAGGTCCGACATAGGACCGCAAAGGGTTAGTATAATAGACAGCTAGTCTATTTGTGTACCAGTATGAAGCAGCAGCCAACCGAACAGCCTCTCTACCAAAGAGCCGGGAGTCTAGCTGTGGGAGTCCAGCGAGGACAGACCTGCGAAGAGAGGCTGTTGGAGAAAATCCGAACCTAGCAGCACTCTGGAAGATGCTAACTACTAGACAGGTCTGTACACTCCCCCCACCACTCCTGCTCCCACTACTACTGTACCTATCTGTCTCACCTGTCCTGCTATGACTGCCTCTCACATCCCTGTTATTCTGTCCTCTCACTCCTATCCTCTGTCCTCTCTCCGCCGCTGCTCCCCTAACCCCTCTACCTCATCCCTCTGCTCCTCCCCCCCTCTCGCACTCTCTGGTGCCCTCTGGAACTGTGACTCTTCTATTAACAAAGCTGATTTCATCTCTGCCTTTACCTCGCTCTCGATTTCCTTGCTCTCACTGAAACCTGGCTCTCTTCTGATAACACTGTAACTCCTGCTGCCTTGTCCTCTCTCTATGTCCTGTCCCATACTCCTATTCTCACTGGACGGGGAGGTGAGACTGGTCTTCTCCTCTCTCCCTCCTTACTGTTTTCTGTCCCCTCTGATCTCTCCTCACTCTCTGTTAACACCTTTGAATTTCATGCTGTCCAACTAACCTCTCCCTGTCAACTCCTGCTAATTGTACTGTACTGTCCCCCTGGACCTCTCACTCACTTTCTCGATGAACTTGACTATCTCCTATGCTCCCTCCCCTCTGTTTATCCCAACTGTCCTGTTAGGTGATTTCAATATCCATCTCTCCAACCCCACCCACTCTGCCGGATTCCTTCCTCTCCTTCACTCCTTCAACTAATTTCTCTCTCCATCCCCTCCTACCCACAAAGCTGGCTGACAACTGGACCTCACCTTCTCATAAGAACATAAGAACATAGGAAAGTTTACAAACGAGAGGAGGCCATTCAGCCCATCTTGCTCGCTTGGTTGTTAGTAGCTTACTGATCCCAGAATCTCATCAGCAGCTTCTTGAAGGATCCCAGGGTGTCAGCTTCAACAACATTACTAGAGAGTTGGTTCCAGACCCTCACAATTCTCTGTGTAAAAAAGTGCCTCCTATTTTCTGTTTTGAATGCCCCTTTATCTAATCTCCATTTGTGACCCCTGGTCCTTATTTCTTTTTTCAGGTCAAAAAAGTACCCAGGGCCTGCCGCCCATCCACCCTCTCTGTCACCCCTCTGGACCTCTCTGATCACTATTTCATCTCTTTTTCTCTGTCCCTCCCCTCTCTACCTACTCCACCTACCCCCACTGTCACCTCCCGCCGTAACCTCTGCTCTCTCTCCCCCTCTGTCCTTGCATCCACCGCCCTTTCTCACCTCCCTCTCCCAACTCTCTGTAGACTCTGCTACCTCCACCCTCTTCTCCTCCCTCGACTGCATCTGTCCCCTCACCTCCCGACCTGCCCGCCCCTCACCTCCCCTACCCTGGCTCTCCTCTGTGGACCTCCTCCCCACTCACCTCTTTCAAGCTGCTGCTCCTGCTCTACTCTCCTTCATCTCCTCCCTTCTCAATACCTCTTTCCCTCTGCCTTCAAACAAGCTTCTATCACCCCTCTCCTCAAAAAACCTACCTTCGACCCCACCTCCCTCCAGAACTACCATCCTGTCTCCTTCTTACCCTTCCTCTCTAAAACCCTAGAGTGAGCAGTACACCACGAGCTCTCTGCTTTCCTGTCCAACCACTCTCTGCTAGACCCTCTCCAATCTGGTTTCTGCTCTGCTCAAGATTCCAGAGCCCTAACCACTACTCCACACAGCTGCTAGTCATGAAACTACTCCCCTGCTAGTCATTAACTTGCTAAACTCAGTCTTGGGTCCTCTCCTGTTCTCTCTCTACACCCACTCCCTGGGCCCCCTCATCTCATCCTATGGTTTCTCATACCATTTATATGCAAATGATGCTCAGATCTTCCTCTCCTTCCCCCCTCTGACACCACCATCCCCTCCTGTATCTCTACCTGTCTGTCTGCTATCTCCTTGCATCACCTCTAAATCTGACCTCCTTTTCTTCCCCTCCACATCTTCCCCCTCCTCTGATCTCTCTATATCCATTCCTCTAGAATCTACCACAATCTCTCCCTCCTCCTCAGCCAAGAACCTCGGATTAACCCTGGACCCCTGCCTCTCCTACTCCCAGCACATATCCACTCTAGCATGCATCTGTTGTTTCTTCCAGAGCAACATACGAAGAATCCAACCCTTCCTCACCAACTACTCCATGCAACTCCTCGTCCAGGCCCTGGTACTCTCCTGCCTAGACTACTGCAACTCCATCCTGGCCGGCCTCCCTGCGTCCACTCCCGCTCACCCAGAACTCTGCTGCTCGCCTGGTGTTCTCTCTGCCTTGCTTCTCCCACGCTACTCCACTGCACCGCTCACTCCACTGGCTCCCGATCACCGCTCGCATCCAGTTCAAGACTCTTGTACTCGCCTACCAATGCCTTGACCAGACTATACCCAGACCCTCATCTCTCCCTACACCCCCACCCGACCTCTCCACTCCGCCTGCACAAGAAGACTGGCTCTACGCTCCCCTGCCTCCATAGCCCGCTCCTTCTCCACCCTCGCAATGCAGTGGTGGAACGAGCTTCTTACTGATGTCAGGACTGCCCAGTCCCTGACCACCTTCTGGCACCTCCTCAAGACACACCTCTTCAGACAACACCTGTAAAACTCAACTCTTCCCTTCTGGACAATATATCACTCTGCCTTTAATGCACTTTAACTTGCACTTATCTGCTCCCTATTTTACTGTATTTAATCCTGCACTTAACCCAATCTGTAGTATTTTGTATTTCACTTGCACTCGTATCTAACCCTGATGTAACTATCAGCACTGTTATCGGCTCTTGAACTGCCCCAATATCAAATCTTACTCAAATCGTGTTTTGTATTTGCTCTTATTAGGACTGAAGTCAGTGTATTTTGTATCTTGCTCTTAATTGTACCGTAATTCTTGATATGTATTTTTTGTATACAACTCTAAGTCGCCCTGGGTAAGGGTGTCTACTAATAAATAATAATAATAATAATAATAATAATAATAATAATAATAATAATAATAATAATAAATACTTCTGTTTTCTATCACAATAAAACTTAAATAAATGCACCACTTCTTTTTAGTTTCAAATGTAATTCTGTCTAAAGGTTGCTTTGTATTTGCAACGCCTAAAAGGCTCTGTGTTTTTGACTTACAAACTTCTTTCCAATTAAAGTTAGTTGCTTTTCTGATAAGAATTTACACTGCAGACAACTTTTCTAATTTAATTAATGAAATGCTCGCGTCTGCCTTTTCTCTCAAGGCTATAACCCTTTTGGCACCGGTAGTTCTCAGTTAATGAGAGTTTAGCTCATTTCACAGGTATTTATTTCTGGTCAGCACGACCCCAACCAAGCTCCTTCTTTACTCAGACTTACAATGATTTCTATAATAATAATTTCTACTGTTATACTAGAATAAATAGGAATATAGAATCCTACGATATAATAACAGACTAATACAGAGTACATTATAAAAAAAATTCTGAACAGTGTGTTTTAATAATTTGTTTAGTATTTCTGCTAGCTTCATATTCTTTAAAACACAGTACGGTTATTACAATATACTAACATTGTTGCAGTTTCACAAATGTTCAATTTGTATCCCAAAGATCAGCCTGCTTCCAGTAGCGGTGACAGTCGTGGGTCAGTTTCTGCTCTCAGTGAGTCTGTCAAAGCCATTACAAGAGCCGCTTTCCATTTCTGGACATCAAAGGTGTGGCTGACAGTCTTTAAAAGCCTGATACCTGCAAAAAAACTTAAACCTTGTTTGCCGGTCTCCCATCTTTATATTCTCAATGTGGTGGGGTGCCCTGCCCCTGTGTATATTTTGTGTTATATGTTGTATGTGACGTGTTATTGCTGGTGAAGGTATTGGTAAACAGAGTGTGGGTTATGTAGCACAGGTGATGTAAAGTGTATAATTGTATATAGGCACGGAGATTGCACAATCACTCCACATGCAGATTAAAGTGGGAATTAGTATGGAAGCACGCAGAGAACAATTAGTTCACATGCAGATGTACCGAGATTCCAATTGAATGATTGATTAGCAATCGAGTCTCACATAAAAGGGTGAGTGCTTCACACACACACGGGTGTGTATTCGAGAGTGGAGAATGGGTGGAGAAAGAGGAGAGTTAAAAACTAGAAATAACAATTGCTAAGCATGCTGGCTTTTAAACCAGAACAATACTTGTTTGTTCATCTACTGTTTGTTTAGTGTTAGTCCGTTTTATTTGTCTGTTTATTTTGTCTCAAAGTGATGTGCACTGTTTTGTTCAACTTTTTTTTTTTCTGTGTATAATTAAAACGTGCAAGCAAGCGCATTCACATTTCACTCACAATGCTGTGTGTGTTTGTTCTGGGTCTGAGGTCATCTCTACAAGCCATCCTGTGAAACAGCATCAGTGGGGAAACCTCAAATAAATCAAGCAGGTTCTATCAAAGAGCCATGCATCTTTGCCACATACACCTTTCACTCAAAAAAGGTGCTCGCACTTTGTACAAGGGAAGAAAGGTTTTAGGGTCACTCGTGACACAGTAATGGAATATTCCACTGCTACACATTCTCCTGTTGATATATATTTTTTTTACTCCATCAGCCTATATACAGATGAACCCCCTTTTTATCATGATTGCTGTGCAGGCATAATTTGTGATATAAAGCAGGTAATGATATAAACAGAGTTTCAAGTTTGCCTATGACAACACATTACAAGTGCAAGAAAAAAAGAAAGAAAACTAACAGTGAATTAAAGAGCAGTGTTTTAATACTATACATTTAGTCGTTCTTTACATTTAAACAAATGCATATAGTTTACTACAATACTTTTTGTATCATTAACTGGAATTAAACAGTTCCCTTTCAAGTCGAAAATAACCATCAACATGAGATATTGCCGTCAGGCAGCACCGGTAGGCTGAGCTTTTATAGCAAAGCTGCCGATAGGCCCCCACACCAGCTGCAGTGTAAGCCCGCCCCCCTGGGAGCTTACTTAACTGCGCGCGTGGGGATGCACTTCCTCTTTTGTCTTCAGCCTTGGTACGGTAGGTAATAGATAACAGAGCGAGCTTGTTAACTGATTGTACTCGATAAGCTTTACGCTTGAGAAGCTGGTTAATTACCCCTTCTCTGAGTTTATTTCAGTTACTGTGTTTTAGGATTTATATATTCTTGTTAATATATATATATTTTTCCTTTCGCTTTGCTTCGGCATCGCGTCTTCGTGGTCTCCCGTCTTCCTTTTCTTTGTTATTATTATAATATATAATTATATTATATTTATTATTTGGGTTTTTTGTGTGTATATATATTGTTATATATATTCTTTTTTGTATATTGTTTGGGGACGCGTGTTGCGTTGGCCTTAGGCCACGCGCATTTTTGCAGCCTCGGTCTTGCTTAGGCTAGACCGCGTGTGTGTGTGTGTGTGCGTGCAGACCTGCATTGCAGTCTCCCCCCCCCACCGCGGCGCGTTCTACCGCCACGTGGCTGCTATTGAGTATAGCCCCACTGTTCTACACTATAAGTAGTGTCTGCTGCAGCGTCCAAACAAAACAAAAAACAAAAAACAAAAAAAAAAAAAAAAAAAAAAAAAAAAAAGTTTTTTTCCCATACAGTACTAAGGAAGACGACCACCAAGTGCATTAACTGTTGCCCTTATAAGCAGCACAACACCTTGTCTTTCGAGACTCAGACACAGTACTAGAGCACATAGCGTCTCCGCTTTGCGGGTCAGCTGACGTGGATCGTCTGGTGCAGTACACGCGCTCCGGCGCTTTCGGTGTCAGCGCTTAGGCGCCTGGTGTAGCGCTTCGGCGCGTAGTGCTTGGGCTCAGTGCACGCAACGCACCTGTGCACGCACCTCGACGCTCGGTGCTCGGTGCCTCGGTGCACGCACCTCGACGCTCGGTGCTCGGTGCACGCACCTCGACGCTCGGTGCTCGGTGCCTCGGTGCACGCACCTCGACGCTCGGTGCTCGGTGCCTCGGTGCACGCACCTCGACGCTCGGTGCTCGGTGCCTCGGTGCACGCACCTCGACGCTCGGTGCTCGGTGCCTCGGTGCACGCACCTCGACGCTCGGTGCTCGGTGCCTCGGTGCACGCACCTCGACGCTCGGTGCTCGGTGCACGCACCTCGGTGCACGCACCTCGGTGCTCGGTGCACGCACCTCGGTGCTCGGTGCACGCACCTCGACGCTCGGTGCTCGGTGCCTCGGTGCACGCACCTCGACGCTCGGTGCTCGGTGCCTCGGTGCACGCACCTCGACGCTCGGTGCTCGGTGCACGCACCTTGACGCTCGGTGCTCGGTGCCTCGGTGTACGCACCTCGACGCTCGGTGCTCGGTGCCTTGGTGCACGCACCTCGACGCTCGGTGCCTTGGTGCACGTACCTCGACGCTCGGTGCTCGGTGCCTCGGTGCACGCACCTCGACGCTCGGTGCTCGGTGCACGCACCTTTGGTGCACGCACCTCGACGCTCAGTGCCTTAGTGCACGCACTCGACGTTTGTCTTCAGTGCTTGGTGCACGCGCCTCAACGCACCTTAAAGCTGTTGGCAGACAAAGCCTTTTGCACGTTATGTGCAAGTTTTCAGACGCGCACTCTGCGTCGTAGGGCGAGGAGAGCAGTCGGGGATCGCTCCCCTTCATCTGGGTCGTCACACACCCTTTCCGCCCCGCAGCCTTCTTTGGCTTCCCCGCCAGCGAAGCTGCCTTTTTCCAGGAGTTCGCCTTCCCAGGTTACCCCTGGTCAACGATCTCCTGACGTTAGGCGTAAGAGAGACCGCTCCCACAGCCTTTCTGTAAGGCGAGGCCCTTCTCCTCACGGCGAACGCCCCCGTCAGATCTCGAGATCCCGCTCTAGATCGCCCCGAAGGAGAGGACGTTCCCGTTCTCCTCGTCGCGACAGGCGAGGTGGTGTAACTGAGCTTACTAGTAAGATGTCTCAGTTTATGGACCTTATGATGGGGCAGCAATCGTTGCTCATGTCCCTGGCCACAGCTCGGGCCGCAGAGGAGCCAGTCAGACCGGCTGTCAACCAGCCGATCATCCTACCACAACCCCTGTCCGTTCCAGTTGCGCAACAGGACGCATGGGACGTGGATGCTATCTCTCGAGATGCATCAGAGGGTGAGCCTCTCCACGGAGAGGATAGTGTGGAGGCAGAGCTCACGTCCCACCACTCAGAGTCTGAGATGGAGGTAGGCGTGGATGACTCTTTATGGTCCCTAGTAGAGCGGGCGACTCGCCACCTGGGCTTAGAATGGCCTGCCACTGAAGAGCCTAGGCGCTCTCTTTTTGAGTCGCCTTTGGCACAGGGCCAGCAGTCTAGGACGCTTCCGGCCTTCCCAGACTTTGTTAAGGAGGTGCAGTCCACTTGGGGGACTCCAGCCTCCGCCCCGGCAACCTCGCGTAAGGCGGCTGCCTTTACCATGCAAGGTGCGAGTGAAGCGGGTCTGGCGTCATTTCCGCCAGTTGGCGCTGCGTTCGCAGCGTTGGTGAAGTCACCAACACTCTCTGGGTTGGTGAAAGACCCCACCTGTCCTAACAAGCAGTGCAGGATCACCGAGGTGCACCTCAAGAAGGGCTATTCGGCGGCTACAGAGGCAGTTAGGCTGTCCAATCTGGCCAGCCTCCTCTCAGTTTATCAGGCTGCGCTAATAAAGGATCTCCCAGACTACCCTTCGGTGTCTCTGAGAGCAGAGTTGGGGCTAGTTGCCCAGCTGCTGGTCAAGCTAGCCCAGCTTAACGCGCGGGCCCAGGGCAGGAGCATCGCGTCTCTGGTGGTGGCCAGACGACAGCTCTGGCTCTCGCAGGCGAGAGTCCAGGAGCATGACAAAGCTCCCTTGTTGGATGCCCCAATTACACCGGGGCACACATTTGGCCCAGCGGTGGAAGAGATGTTGCAAAGCTCAGCTAAGGCTAGAGAGGCATCACAGCAGTTGGCTACGATATGGCCGCGTAGGCCTTTCCAGGTCAAACGCCCACAAGAACATCAGTGGCGTAGAGCACCACCGCAACACCAGCCGCGTCCAGGGGGTACTAAGACCTCCCCGGCGGATACAGCAGCGCGTGGCCAAATCCCAAGGGGACGACCGCAGCGCACAGGGTGGCGACCTAGAGGAGGCGGCAGACCACGCCCTCGTGGCGCTGGCCAGGCCCCTCGTGAGCGAGCGAAGCCTAAGCAGCCCTGAGAAAACCAGGCAGCCATTAACCCAACCCTATACTGTTCCACAGCTTCTGTTTTGGCAACAATGCACCAGCGATATCTGGGTGCGCAAAACTATACTCACCGGGTACACCCTTCAGTTCCGGTTAAAACCCCCCCCCCTTCAGGGGGGTGGTGGTAACTGTGGTGAAGGACGTGGTTCAGTCCTCAGCTCTGAATGTGGAAATACAGGCATTGCTCAGGAAGCGTGCCATTCAACTAGTAGACCCTGCTCTGACCGACCAGGGGTTCTACTCCAAATACTTCCTTGTGCCAAAGAAGGACGGCGGGCTCCGCCCTATTCTAGACCTGCGTGTACTGAACAAATACCTACGGGTGTTGTCGTTCAAGATGCTCACGCACAGGCACATTGTCCAGTCTATCCGGCAGGGCGACTGGTTTACCACCATAGATCTGACAGATGCGTACTTTCACGTTCCCATCTGTCCGGGTCACAGGAAGTATCTACGATTCGCATTCCAGAGCAGGGTCTACGAGTTTTGCGTCCTGCCATTCGGCCTGTCTCTAGCTCCTCGAACCTTTTCGAAGTGTATGGACGCCATTTTAGCTCCTTTGCGGGCTCAAGGCGTCCGACTGCTGAACTATCTGGACGACTGGCTCGTCTGCGCGCAGTCAAAGGAGCAGCTGGCACAGCACACAGTGATGGTTACAGACCATCTCCAGCGGCTAGGTCTGAAGGTCAATCCAGACAAGAGCCGCCTCGTGCCCAGCCAACAGACCGAGTTTTTGGGTCTGCATCTGGACTCAGTGTCCATGGAAGCGACCCTATCGACACAAAGAGTTGCCTCATTAGAGCGGTGTCTCTCCCTATTCAGGTTGAGAGAAACAGTCAGCATGGAGCTCTGTCAGCGCATGCTGGGGTTGATGGCTGCCGCCTCGCAAGCCCTTCCTTTGGGCTTACTACACCAGAGACCTCTGCAGGCCTGGTTCAATGCCTTCGCGTTGCACCCGCGGAGAGACAAGCACCGCAGGTTGAGGGTATCCCGAACCTGCTGGGAGGCATTACGCTGGTGGAAAGTTCAGTCGAACATCCGCCAGGGCGTGCGCTTGGGTCCCATCTTCCGAAGGGAAGTTATCACAACCGACGCTTCCAACCAAGGTTGGGGAGCAGTCTGGAACGGGACAGGGACCCGTGGAGTGTGGTCAGGACCCTGGAGGTCAGCCCACATCAACGCTCTGGAACTCAGAGCAGTGGACCTCGCCCTTCGGCACTTCTTGCCAGTGCTTCTAGACAAGCACGTGTTAGTGCGGTCAGACAACACCACAGTAGTGGCGTATATCAATCGCCAGGGCGGATTGCGGTCCCCCGGTCTTCACCGGATGGTAACGCGGCTGTTGCTCTGGGCTCAACCGCGTTTAGCCTCTCTGCGTGCAGTTCATCTGCCGGGCAGAGTCAATTACGCAGCGGATCTCCTGTCCAGAGGAGGTCCTCTTGCGGGCGAATGGCGTCTTCACCCTCGGGTGGTAGAGCGCATCTGGGAATGGTTCGGCACAGCGCAAGTCGATCTCTTCGCTTCGCGAGAGACCACGCACTGTCCTCTATGGTTCTCGGTGAAGGACCTCGACAGCCCCCTGGGGGTGGATGCACTGGCTCACGAATGGCCGCCAGGGCTCCTGTATGCCTTTCCACCGATTCCGATGCTCCCCGCCTTCTTGGAGAAGGTCAGGGTAGAGCGAGCGACAGTGATTCTGATCGCTCCTCGGTGGCCTCGGAGAATATGGTTCCCGAGTCTAGTGCAATTACTGCACGGCCGCCCGAGGGAGCTCCCTCTGCGGGCGGACCTGTTGTCCCAAGCTCAAGGAGAGCTTTGGCATCCGAACCCCAAACTCATGCAGTTATGGGCTTGGCCCCTGAGCGGGAGCGCCTGTCAGCCTTAGGGCTTTCGACTGCAGTTATATCGACCATCCAGAGTGCGAGAGCACCCTCTACTAGGTCGCAGTATGCGTATAAGTGGCAGTTGTTTCAGAGTTGGTGTCTGGCTGAGAGCCACGACCCAGTCTCCTGTCCTATGGCAGTAATATTGCAGTTTCTGCAGAAACTGCTGGATGAAGGGAAATCTCCTTCTACACTTAAAGTGTATTTAGCCGCCATTTCGGCTTGTCATGTACGCATTGACGGTTTATCACCTGGTTGCCATTTTTTGGCATCTCAGTTTCTGAAAGGCGCAAGACGCTTGCGGCCTCCAAGAACGACCAGTTTACCGTCTTGGAGCCTTGATGTGGTGCTAGAAGCCCTTACCAAGGCACCATTTGAGCCTCTCCACAGCGTGGATATGAAGCTCATATCTATTAAGACTGCATTTTTGCTGGCTGTGGTATCAGCAAAACGCGTGAGCGAGTTACATGCACTTTCAGTGCATCCTTCTTGTACTCGTTTTGCAGGAGACGGTTCTAAGGTCTCCATGCGCCCTAATCCGGCCTTTTTACCAAAGGTTATATCCCCGTTCCACATGAACCAGTCAGTCGAGTTGATGGCGTTCCATCCTCCTCCTTTTTCTTCCCCAGAGGAAGAGCGGTTACACATGCTCTGCCCCGTGAGGGCATTGAGGTGTTATATTGACCGTACAAGGACTGTGAGGCAGACAGAACAGTTGTTCATATGCCATGGTTCTAGATCTTTGGGTCAGCCGCTGTCTAAACAGCGCCTTTCCCACTGGATAGTGGATGCTATTAAATTAGCGTATGAATCTGCAGGCCTTCCGCCACCAGGGCAGTTGAAGGCGCATTCTACTAGGGGTATGGCGACATCCTGGGCCCTCTTTCGAGGGGTGCCGGTGTCTGATATTTGCGCGGCAGCCAGTTGGGCTACGCCGCATACTTTCATGAGGTTTTACAGGTTAAATGTACTGGATTCCTCTGCTCCACTGTTTGGAGCATCTGTTTTACACTCTATGACGCCTCAGGATGCGGACGTATAGAGTGGTAGATAGCATGGTGTTGACTGTTCCACCTTTAAGACAGGTGTCATTACGAGCATAGACGCTGAGGCGCAGCTCCGCATATGCCTAGATGTACTGCCTACGCAGTTGCGTTATGACGTAAGTCTGTCCTACTGCCGAGAATCCTCCCTCGCGACAGCTAGGGTACACTGTATCCCATGTTGATGGTTATTTTCGACTTGAAAGGGAACGATAGGTTGCGGATGCAACCCCGGTTCCCTGAAAGAGAAAATAACCATCAAGCTGCGAGGTCGCTCCGGTAGCCTTCACGGCCTGAAGAGCAAAAGAGGAAGTGCATCCCCACGCGCGCAGTTAAGTAAGCTCCCAGGGGGGCGGGCTTACACTGCAGCTGGTGTGGGGGCCTATCGGCAGCTTTGCTATAAAAGCTCAGCCTACCGGTGCTGCCTGACGGCAATATCTCATGTTGATGGTTATTTTCTCTTTCAGGGAACCGGGGTTGCATCCGCAACCTATCGTTTGTGTCATTCTAAAAAAGGCATGAATTGTTGACTGATGAGAGCTATCAATTAGGCGTTCCACTTTTTTTTTTTTTTTTTTGTGCGTATTTGTAGACTGACTGTTAAAATTTGGTGATGTTGGTGTTTTGTAAATGAACTGTATCCCATTAAGACCACCCACTCAGCATTTGACAGGCTGCACATAATGTCAGTTTATCAGCCAAGATAATTTTTGGTTGTTAGTTGCATTGGAAATTAATTATATCCTGTGGTTACTCAGTAAAGCCTGACGACGCAGCATTTGACAGGCTACACAAAACGAATAAACGGGTTTGTGAGATGATATTAAAGCCCACCGCACACAGCCCGACTCAAGCCATCCCAACTCATCTCATCTGAGTATGCACAGATTCTGCAATCAGTTGTGCTCAGTTTGGTTTGACGTCACAATTGAGTTTTTCCCGACCCGGTGTCGCACACTGCTAAGACTGAATTAGACGGACCACAACTAGATCCTAGTGATTACTATGTATGCAGATTTAATTAATACTGCCATGTACACATTTTTGTATTAACTTAGCCCAACATAGCGACTCTCATATTATGCATGGCATCGTATGCTGATTAGACGGCGGAGACAGCGCTGTGAGGCAACCAAAAGAAGCGCTTAGCCTATTAATTAATTGACCATTTACGCCGTGCAAACGTTTCAGGCAGTGTTTGACTTTTTGTATAGCTTGTCTA
>NW_026708290.1:0-12500 GCF_902713425.1 Acipenser ruthenus
TAAATAATAAATCTGGGCTGTTATTTTAAAGAAATCATGCAGGAAAAAAATGTATTAAAAAATATATATATACGAAAGGAGAGAGAATTCAAGAACAGCAATCCGCGCTGCCATCCGCAGCGCAGCGAGATTACCCAGCAGGCCGCTGGCGTGTCTTACCTTGCCCGTCATGAACTTGTGCGCCATGCGCAGGATCAGCGCGGCCCAGAACAGGTGCAGGAGCTGCAGCACCATCAGCAGCCCGTTGAAGAAGTAATACACAAAGAAGGGGGGGTAGATGGACAGGGGGTACACCACAGTACAGTGCAGGATCCTGGGGGAGAGAAACAGAGACGCACCCCGTTACACACACCCTACCACAGAGACACATCCCGTTACACACACACCCCGTTACACACACCCTACACAGAGACACATCCCGTTACACACACACCCCGTTGCACACACCCTACCAGAGAGACACATCCCGTTACACACACACCCTACCAGTGACACACACCCCGTTACACACACACACCCTACCAGAGACACACACCCCGTTACACACACACACACCCTACCAGAGACACACACCCCGTTACACACACACACCCTACCAGAGACACACACCCCGTTACACACACACACCCTACCAGAGACACACACCCCGTTACACACACACACCCTACCAGAGACACACACCCCGTTACACACACACACACCCTACCAGAGACACACACCCCGTTACACACACACACACCCTACCAGAGACACACACCCCGTTACACACACACACCCTACCAGAGACACACACCCCGTTACACACACACACACCCTACCAGAGACACACACCCCGTTACACACACACACCCTACCAGAGACACACACCCCGTTACACACACACACACCCTACCAGAGACACACACCCTACCAGGAGCAGCGCCCTCAGTGCCATGGGACTGTGGACGTGCGAGACAGAGAGAGAGTGCAGGACTGAGTCTCACCAGAAGGGGAAGATGACCAGCCTGGTGATGATGAAGACTGCGGCGAACACGATGAAGATGGCATTGCAGGTCTTCTTCCAGCCAGCGTAGTTAAAAATCTTGGCAGACTGGAGAGCGTTACAAAAAAAAATAAAAAAAATCAGAGCCTCACACACACAGATCAGAATCTCCCAAAGCTGCTCTGAGGCTTGGAGCCTGGTTTCAGGAGACTAGGTTTCAGGGTGCTGCGCGGCACACCAGGCAGGGAGACTTGGGGGTTTGATACAGCAAACCTCAAACTAGGTCTCCCGGGGGTCTCCTGGAACCAGCTTTCAAACTGCCCTCCCCTCCCCTTGCCTTCCCCTTGACCACACCCCCTCCCTCTCTCAGCCCCTTCCCCTTGACCACACCCCCTCCCTCTCGGCCCCTCCCCCTCGGCCCCTCCCCCTCACCTCCAGGAAGTAGTCAGAGGAGTCGTGCACCAGCATGATGAGGGTGCCGGCGCGGATGAAGTTCACACACCAGGATAAGCTGATCAGCACGATGGTGGCAATGTGGTGGACGATCTGCTCCTTGAAATCCTGAGAGAGGAGAGAGAGGGAGAGGGGGAGAGAGGAGAGAGGAGAGAGAGAGAGAAAAATAAGCCAGGGTCAGTATGGAATTAATTCACATTTTAGAGACGAAATAATAATAATAATAATAATAATAATAATAATAATAAATAATAAATGATTGTTCACTTGCTTGCATTTCATTTGAAGCCAGTTTTAACTGACTCACAAACAGCGACTTCTTCAGCTGAAGTGATTTTGTCGCCTCTGTTGTGAGAAGCCGATTTTAATAGACCGCTGCTGCTAATTGATAACTCTGATCAACGACGTGATGGAATTTATTACCAGGGAATTGGAATGGAATTTAAACAAGGAAATCGACCCCCCCCGACCCCCCCTGACCCCCCCCGGACCCGCGGCCGCGGTGCGAGAGATGCCCGGAGGCACTGGCAGGGCGACCCTCGTGCAAGCTGTCCTACAGGGAGGTCAGTTGGTTTGAATGCGGTGGTTTCCTGTTCGTGTTGCGTGTGAGACGCATCCTGTTTGGGATTGCTCAGTATTTGCATGGCGGAGGTTCCCCTCTCCGTTCTGCTCTCCTTCCAGTATTTGCATCGGAAGACATTATAAAAATCGCCATGCAAATTTTTAACCTGCAGTAAAATCACCGCAGCCCCAAAACACACCCTGCTCAGAAGAAACCGACAAATGACCTGGCAAAAAAAAACAAAAAAAAACACACACACGAGTCTACCGGAAGGAAGTGCCAACAGTCGCTCAGTATTGCATGTTAGGTTTCAAAATGCCACGTTTCTCAATGTCAGTTTTTTTCCTTAAGCATCTGGAAAACTGTACAAAGCTGTGATGTGTGATTCGATATTTTAACGGGACATTATTCAGCAGGTTTTCTTCGACTTTATGAAGCAAAATGAGTTCACTCTACAGGGTGATGCAAAACTCTGCCAGAGCTGTATCTCTCTCTCTCTCTCTCTTTGCATCTCTCTCTCTCTCTCTCTTTGCATCTCTCTCTCTCTCTCTCTTTGCATCTCTCTCTCTCTCTGTCTCTCTCTCTGTGTTTCTGGTGCTTGATGAGTATCCTGTTGGATCCTGACTGTCCTGGGATAGAGAGCTCTTCAACTGTATGCTTGTGTGTGTGTGTGCGCGACTGTCTCTGTATGTATACACACACACGCACGCACACACACACACACACAAGCACGCGCGCACACACACACGCACGCACGCACAGCACACACACGCACACACAGCGCGATTGCTAAGCCCTTACTTTTCTTTTGATGTCAGAGGCCACGCTGAAGAGCAGAGACCAGTAGAATCCCAGTTCAATCATGTAGTACCAGTACTGGGAGGGCAGCAAGACCTACAAGAGAGAGGAACCATTTCAATAGTGACCAGACAGCAGAGCTGGGAACAAGACTCCTATTCCACAGCAGCGTCACCCAGTCCAGGTTTTACTGCTACCAGCTTGATCAGCCCCCAGTGTGTCTAGCTAACAAGCTCAGGTGTGTCTGATTATTAAACTCACAGTGAAACCAGGACTGGATCACACTGCTGTGCAGCGGGAGTCTGATTCCCATCCCTGTAGATAGATAGACTGGATCACACTGCTGTGCAGCGGGAGTCTGATTCCCATCCCTGTAGATAGATAGACTGGATCACACTGCTGTGCAGCGGGAGTCTGATTCCCATCCCTGTAGATAGATAGACTGGATCACACTGCTGTGCAGCGGGAGTCTGATTCCCGTCCCTGTAGATAGATAGACTGGATCACACTGCTGTGCAGCGGGAGTCTGGTCTCCAGTCTTGTTTCACAGGTAAACACTGAATTGCAGTTTGCCCATTAACAGCTCTGCTCTACTCACCAGCACAGGGAACCCCTTCCACATGTCCTTGAGATTGTAGAACCAGGGCTTCTGTGTCAGGCAGGGGAGAGAAGGGAGAGAAAGTGAGAGAGAGAGAGGAGGGAGAGAAGAGAGTGAGAGGGAGGCCGGGAGAGCACAGCGGGAATTTCAAAAACTGTGAAAACACTTTGACTGGGTTTCGAAGCAGTAAATTGAACGAGACACTGCTTGCTGGTCCAGCGGTTAAAGAAAAGGGGGCTTGTTACCCCAGGAGGTTCAAATCCCGGCTCAGCCACTGACTCCCTGTGTGTGTGTGTGTGTGTGTGCGTGTGTGTGTGTGTGTGTGTGTGTGTGACCCTGAGCAAGTCACTTCACCTCCTTGTGCTCCGTCCTTCGGATGAGACGTAAAACAAACGAGCTCCTATTGGAAGTGACTCTGCAGCAGCTGTTGTTGATGATGCAGAGTTCACCCCTCTAGTCTCTGTAAGCCGCTAAATGATTTGTTAATAAAATCACATGTTATAGCGCACGTGTATTTCAGATTTTTACAAAACATATCTGCTACTGCTTGAGGTTAAAAAGGAGCATCGAATCATTTTTTTCTTTGAAAAAAAAATAACTAAATCAATCCATCTGAACGAACGAACCCCAGCGAGCTGTTATTTATTTGTTGACGTTATTTGATGGCATTAAACATTTCGACTCTCGTTAACATTACGAAGAGCGCGTTATCATGACAGTACAGTTCAGAGAGAACACTGAAACAACAGGGAGAGGGGAAAGATGAGCCACAAAATTACAAAGAAGCCTGTCTTCAAATGACACTTGGAGGGTTAAGGGAGGGAGAGGAGGGGAGAGGAAAGAGGAGAGGGGAGAGGAGAAAGAGGAGAGAGCAGAGAGATGAGAGGATGGGGAGAGGAGAGAGGAGAGAGGAGAGGGGGAGAGGGAGAGGAGGAGAGGGGAAAGAGGAGAGGGGGAGAGGAGAAGAGGTGAGGGGAAAGAGGAGAGCAGAGAGATGAGAGGATGGGGAGAGGGGAGAGGAGAGGGGGAGAGGGAGGGGAGAGGAGAGGGGGAGAGGGGGAGAGGAGAAGAGGTGAAGGGAAAGAGGAGAGCAGAAAGATGAGAGGATGGGGAGAGGGGAGAGGAGAGGGGGAGAGGGAGGAGAGGGGAAAGAGGAGAGAGCAGAGAGATGAGAGGATGGGGAGGGGGAGAGGAGAGAGGAGAGGGGGAGAGGGAGAGGAGAAGGGGAGGGAGGAGGGGAGAGAGGGAGAGGAAAGAGGAGAGCAGGGGAGGGGAGAGTCTATACTTACGTCAATCAGGGCTGCCAGGCCAGCAAAGAAAGCAAGAAGGTAAAAGGTAAATCTCCAACTGCAAATAAAAAAAGCGATACATTCTGAGCACAGGGGCGCGCCGACAAAACCACGCAGTCCAACGCTCTGTCTGTCTGTCTGCCCTCTCCCTCCTCCCTCCTCTCTCATTTCTCGTCTGTCCTCTCCCTCCTCTCTCATTTCTTTCTTGTCTGTCCTCTCCCTCCTCTCTCATTTCTTTCTCGTCTACGCTTTCTCTCCTCTCTTTCTTTGTATCTTTTGTATTAAATCGTCACTCTTTGTTAATTTAAAAAAGGTAGTTTTTTTTTTTAAACGTCAAATAAATAAAATGATTAACACATTGAAGGTTTTCTAATCAAAAGAGACACACAACCCCCCCACATGCACTGACACACACACACAACCCCCCCACATGCACTGACACACACACACAACCCCCCCACATGCACTGACACAGACACACACACACACACTCACACGCACGCTGACACACACGCACACTGACACACACACACACAGCTCTCAGACTGGGTGTGGCAGCAGGGAGGGTCAGTGCTGGGGGTACAGGCTGGGTTTAGAGAGACACACAGAGTCGTGGCGGGTACAGCACACAGCTCTCAGACTGGGTGTGGCAGCAGGGAGGGTCAGTGCTGGGGGTACAGGCTGGGTTTAGAGAGACACACAGAGTCGTGGCGGGTACAGCGCACAGCTCTCAGACTGGGTGTGGCAGCAGGGAGGGTCAGTGCTGGGGGTACAGGCTGGGTTTAGAGAGACACACAGAGTCGTGGCGGGTACAGCGCACAGCTCTCAGACTGGGTGTGGCAGCAGGGAGGGTCAGTGCTGGGCGTACAGGCTGGGTTTAGAGAGACACACAGAGTCGTGGCGGGTACAGCGCACAGCTCTCAGACTGGGTGTGGCAGCAGGGAGGGTCAGTGCTGGGGGTACAGGCTGGGTTTAGAGAGACACACAGAGTCGTGGCGGGTACAGCGCACAGCTCTCAGACTGGGTGTGGCAGCAGGGAGGGTCAGTGCTGGGGGTACAGGCTGGGTTTAGAGAGACACACAGAGTCGTGGCGGGTACAGCGCACAGCTCTCAGACTGGGTGTGGCAGCAGGGAGGGTCAGTGCTGGGGGTACAGGCTGGGTTTAGAGAGACACACAGAGTCGTGGCGGGTACAGCGCACACAGCTCTCAGACTGGGTGTGGCAGCAGGGAGGGTCAGTGCTGGGGGTACAGGCTGGGTTTAGAGAGACACACAGAGTCGTGGCGGGTACTGCACACAGCTCCACCGCAGCCTCTTGTTAGGAGACACAAAAGGATGCTGTCTCTCTCTCTCTCTCTCTCGCTCGCTCTCTGTATGGACTCTGTACATCTGTGGGTCTGTGTGTGTGTGTGTGTGTCTGTATGGACTCTGTACATCTGTGGGTCTCTGTGTGTGTGTCTGTATGGACTCTGTACATCTGTGGGTCTCTGTGTGTGTGTCTGTATGGACTCTGTACATCTGTGGGTCTGTGTGTGTGTGTCTGTATGGACTCTGTACGTCTGTGTGAGTGAGTCTCTCTCTCTCTGTGTCTCCCTCCCTCTCTCTCTCTCTGTGTGTGTCTCTCTCTCTCTCTCTCTCTGTGTTTGTAGTGCAAGCAAGACAAACAAAGCGGGGAAACCTGTTTTTGCTACATAATAAAAAAAAAAATCTGTGTTAAAGAAATCTCGGAGTGTTTCAATGGGGTGAACGGTCTATCTGTGACTCTGACCCCCGCGTGTGCGTGTGCGTGTCTCAGTGCTCCGACCCGGGTTCGGTACCTGGCCTCGCGGAACTTCTTCAGCAGGCTGGGCCGGTCCTGGTTGCGTCTCCGTCGGAACCACCGCTCCACCTGCCGGACCGAACAGCCCGTCTTCTTACACAGCGCGTCCACATCCGCCTGGACAGGGGAGAGACACACACATTAACACAGCGCGGCGTCCACATCCGCCTGGACAGGGGAGAGACACACACATTAACACAGCGCGGCGTCCACATCCGCCTGGACAGGGGAGAGACACACACATTAACACAGCGCGGCGTCCACATCCGCCTGGACAGGGGCGAGACACACACATTAACACAGCGCGGCGTCCACATCCGCCTGGACAGGGGAGAGACACACACATTAACAGAGCGCGGCGTCCACATCCGCCTGGACAGGGGAGAGACACACACATTAACACAGCACGGCGTCCACATCCACCTGGACAGGGGAGACACACATTAACACAGCGCGGCGTCCACATCCGCCTGGACAGGGGAGAGACACACACATTAAATAATAACAGAAATAAGAAATAAATCCTACAGGGTGAAGCGAACACAGAAATAAATAAATAAAAAATCTGCTCCACTTGCCGGTTTGGGTCGCTTCGAGGTCGTCGTGTAGAAGTTCTCCAGAACGGGGCGGGGAGGGACTTTCAACCGGGTCTGATCCTTCACACCCAGGAGACGCGCCAGAGGAGTGGCTACCCATCTGAGAGAGAGGGGAGAGAGAGAGGAGAGAGGAGAGAGAGAGGAGAGAGGAGAGAGAGGGGAGAGAGGAGAGAGAGGAGAGAGAGAGAGAGGAGAGAGAGAGAGAGGAGAGAGAGAGAGGAGAGAGAGAGAGAGGGAGAGGAGAGAGGGGAGAGAGGAGAGAGAGAGAGAGAGGAGAGAGAGAGGAGAGAGGAGAGAGAGAGGAGAGAGGGAGAGAGGAGAGAGAGAGAGAGAGGAGAGAGAGAGAGGAGAGGAGAGGAGAGAGAGGGGAGAGGGAGAGGAGAGAGGAGAGAGGGGAGAGAGGGGAGAGAGAGGGGAGAGAGGAGAGAGAGGAGAGAGGAGAGAGAGAGAGGGAGAGGAGAGAGAGGAGAGAGAGAGAGAGAGAGAGGAGAGAGAGAGAGAGAGAGAGAGAGAGACACAGACACACGCAAAGAGACACAGATTCACCTGATTAGTAAAAAATGCAAAACACACAAAACACGAGGTGCAGAAAGACAGGCTGACGTAAAACCAGCCTGCGGTGAATCACAATAATAATAATAATAATAATAATAATGTTATGTTGTAAAATCAGTAGTTCCCGCTCCCCCCCCCGCGCTCACATTTCGAAGATCTGTCGGATGACCATGAACAGCAAGGCGAGGGGCAGGGTCACCCACAGGTCAGCGGCCTTGGCGTAGACACGTCCGTCCCGGTCCTGCAGGTCCGACCAGGTCACGTTACCAGGGAGCCAGAGCCGGTCCCACCAGAACCAGTCACTCACCGTCCGGAGCATGCTGAGAGAGAGGGGACTCATTAAAGCCGGCACAGCGACGCACACACACACGCACACACACACACACACACACACACACACACACACACACACACACACACACCCAGGGGAAGGGTTACTAATAGCAGCAAGTGCATCACAGCCTCACTCCCGGGAGGCAGCTGATGCAAACACCATTTCCACAGATCCAGGCTGGGAGCACACACAGCAGCTGGACACTTTATTAGGACCTGCCTCCCTCCCTCCCTGCCTGCCTGCTTGCCTGCCTCCCTCCCAGCCTGCCTCCCTCCCTGCCTCCCTCCCTGCCTGCCTGCCTGCCTGCCTCCCTCCCTGCCTGCCTGCCTCCCTCCCTGCCTGCCTCCCTCCCTGCCTCTCTGCCTGCCTGCCTGCCTGGGTCAAAACTGGTTCTCCCCCTCCCCCCTCCCTCCTTCACACAATCCTGTAGATGAAACACAGACTGCGAAAAAACAAACACATGGACTCTGGACTCCCCACTTCCAACAAGCTATCCTCACACCACAGAGCGATGCAGAGAAACACACACAATCCTCACACCACACAGAGCGCTGCAGAGACACACACACACACAATCCTCAGACCACACAGAGCGATGCAGAGAAACACACACACACACACACACACACACACACACACAATCCTCACCACACAGAGCGCTGCAGAGAAAAACACACACACACACACAGAGCGCTGCAGAGAAACACAGACAGACACACACACACACACACAGACACACACACAGACACACAGAGCGATGCAGAGAAACACAGACAGACACACACACACACACACACACAGAGCGATGCAGAGAAACACACACACACACAATCCTCACACCAGAGAGCGCTGCAGAGAAAAACACACACACACACACACACAGAGCGATGCAGAGAAACACAGACACACACACACACACACACACACAGAGCGATGCAGAGAAACACAGACACACACACACACACACACACACACACACACACACACACACACAGAGCGATGCAGAGAAACACACACACACACACAGAGCGATGCAGAGAAACACACACACACACACACACACACACACACACACAGAGCGATGCAGAGAAACACACACACACACACACACACACACACACAGAGCGATGCAGAGACACACACACACACACACACACACACACACAAGCACACACATTACGCCGCGCTGGAACACACCTTGCCTGCAGATTCAGATTCCACGGCTGAGAAACCACACACTCAGCAAGCAGGCAGGGAGACAGGGAGGCAGGGAGGCAGGGAGGCAGGGAGATAGGGAGATAGAGAGACAGATAGACAGGCTGTCTGTCCCAGAAGCACCAGCTACTCCATTAATTAACTACAACAAATACACACACTGTTTACAAAACACACCGACACAAAGAAAACACCCTTGTTCACGCGCCGCACGGGCTCCTGTGTACAGTGACGTTAGTGTCGGGTCATTCACACAGCAGCAAAACGCACAGGTTTACAAAGTGCAGCGAGGGCGGGTCTGCGACGGGTTACTGTACATGTGAAACTACAGAGAGAGGCGCAACACGCGCAGTTCAGCGTGTTCACGGCATTCAGCAGCTCTTTACCTCCTGTGACTCTGTGAAGCCAGAGGAGGTCATCCTATAGGGTGAAGCGAACACCGAGCCCAGCCCTTCCCCAGAGAGCAATGTGAGCTGAGTCGACGTGTGGAGGGAGGGGGGGGGCTGTGGTTTGGGGTTAAGCGTGGGGTGGGGGGGGGGGGGGGGTGTCATTTTATTTAAGAGTCTTTTTAAATAACTTCAAAAGGGAGTCTTCGATTTGGGGAGTGAGCATCAAGCAGCTCAGATTCCACTTTGATTGAAAGAAGATATAAAAATAGATATGTTTGAAATTATAATTACACAGTGACGAGAATAGTTTTTTGAATGAATCTCTCTGCGTCCCAGGCTGTATTGAGATGCTGGAGGGGGGGGAATGAGAGGATTCGTAGAATTACAGATTCCCTCCACTGTATATTAAAAGCTGAAGGCAGTGCTTAAGGCTGATCTCTCCCTCAGCTCCAAGCCCGATTCCAGTCAAGCAGGGAGTATAAGCAAAGCACCCGGGTTCTCATTTGCCAGTCAAATGTGCCTCACCGGCCTCCCCTGTTGGTGCTGATCCAGCTCCCCGCTGACAGAGCTGTGTTTACAGGGAGACGGTGCGGGCCCGGGAGTGAAGGAAAGGGCTGGTAACCAGGAGCTCCTCGTGGTTCAAATCCCAGCTCACTCCCTGTGTGCGTGCGTGTGTGACCCCCAGCGAGTCACTGAACCTCCCTGTGCTCTGTCCTTCCATTGAGACGTTGTTGTAAGTGACTCTGCGACTCATGCAGAGTTCACACACACTCTAATCTGTGTACGTCACATCGGAAAGAAACACACACACACACACAGGAGGACCCGACCTTGGAATACCGTCCCGGTAAACAAACAACAACACACGAGACGTGAATAAAATGACAGACGGTTTTATCAGAATTCCTCTTGTCCTCTCGCACGTCAGCGATCGCGTGCCGAGCACTACGCGCCTGGAGAAAAACTGCGCTTGTTAAAAAAAGATGAGCCGGCATTATATTCATCAGATCCTGCCTTTACCATGACTCACATATAAAATACCAGAGTGCAGCTGAGCAAGCGACGAGCAAGCGACGCGGCCCAGCCACGGGCAAGCGACGCGGCCCAGCCACGGGCAAGCGACGCGGCCCAGCCACGGGCAAGCGACGCGGGCAAGCGACGCGGGCAAGCGACGCGTCCAGCCACGGGCAAGCGACGCGGCCCAGGCACGGGCAAGCGCCGCGGCCGAGACGGAGGAGCTGCTGCACTCCAACAGGGCTGCACGGACATCCAGCTATAGAAAAATAAAACGACACACAGCTGCCTCGCACATGGCCAAATCTAACCCCCCCCCCCCAGCAGGAAATAACGTAGGCAGTAATCAACGCTATATAATCACACACACTCTCCTCCCTCCCTCCACCGCAGACAGACTAGATCTCCTTTCAGGGAGGTGAAGGGTTGATTCATTTAATGCAGAGGCACTGCAAGGATTTCCAGCGAGATCTCTTCTGAAGTACGTGCAAAGTGCATCAAGCAAAGTGAATGCGTTACACACCTGTAAATGAATAACTGGAAGCACTGCAATGACTTTATAATATATAGCACTGGACCCTGATAGTGATGCGATCCAGCCCTCTGAAATGTCTTTATAATATACAGCACTAGACCCTGATATTGATGCGATCCAGCCCTCTGAAATGTCTTTATAATATACAGCACTAGACCCTGATATTGATGTGATCCAGCCCTCTGAAATGTCTTTATAATATATAGCACTAGACCCTGATATTGATGTGATCCAGCCCTCTGAAATGTCTTTATAATATACAGCACTAGACCCTGATAGTGATGAGATCCAGCCCTCTGAAATGTCTTTATAATATACAGCACTAGACCCTGATATTGATGAGATCCAGCCCTCTGAAATGTCTTTATAATATACAGCACTAGACCCTGATATTGATGCGATCCAGCCCTCTGAAATGTCTTTATAATATATAGCACTGGACCCTGATAGTGATGAGATCCAGCTCTCTGAAATGTCTTTATAATATATAGCACTAGACCCTGATAGTGATGCGATCCAGCCCTCTGAAATGTCTTTATAATATACAGCACTAGACCCTGATAGTGATGCGATCCAGCCCTCTGAAATGTCTTTATAATATATAGCACTAGACCCTGATAGTGATGCGATCCAGCCCTCTGCCAAATAAACTAATAATAATAATAATAATAATAATAATAATTTGCTACTATTCTGTGTATTTTTCTTATTGAAGGTTATTATATTAAACATATAGTCCCAGGTGGAGTGAGATAGCATCCGATTTCAATCCATGAACTCTATTATTATTAATATTGAAATGATCAGGAGCCAGGAGTTTGAGCAGGGTTAGAAACTCACACTAGCCCTGCTGCTGCTGCTGCTGCTGCACCCAGTCCTGGGGTTCAGAGCTCCCCTCAATGAAGTCTAGTATTATTAATATTGAAATGATCAGGAGCCAGGAGTTTCTCTTTTGCGTTTGAATGTTTTTATTCTGATTTTGCCTGCAGGCTACAGCGTGATTTCTATCGACAGTTTGCTGTGTTTTCTAGCCTGGGTGTGGCGCTTAGTTACAGTATGTGAATGACTGGATTGAACCGGGATTCAAACCCTCCAGCACTAACACCGCCCTGTGTGTGTAAACGAGCCCGATAAAGAGTGCTGCGATACCAACACGAACACCACAGACCTCAAAACTTTAGTTTTACTCACTCAAGCCATTATATTTTCCTACAACTTTGAGAAATCTCCATGATGGTTCGACAACACCGAATTTATCAAGCTTTAAAAACAAGATATACATTTTTTTTAAAATAGTTTTAAACTTAAGACTTGTTAAGTCAAGTGTTTTAGGTTTTAAATTAACAAAAACGCGCGATATTT
>NW_026708290.1:17500-42500 GCF_902713425.1 Acipenser ruthenus
ACATTGTTTTTTTTCTATATTTTCTTTTAAAATCAGTTACCATTTTGTATTACTTTTTTTTTTACATTTATTATGATTGATAGATCAAAAAAACATTAATAATAATCTTTTTTTTTTTTTTTTTTTTAAATACCGTCCAGTAACCCCCCACCCCGCCCCACCACACCCCACCCCGCCCCCACCAAGTTTAAAAGTCTGGATTTCTAAAGATCATAGTTCTAATTCTCATATACTGTATAATATATATTTAAAAAACAGAGAGAGAGAGACAGAGAAATAAAAACTATTAAAACGACATGATGTCCAGTAAGACTTCAGGTTTGAGGATTGAGGATTTTTGGTCAACGTGGGTAAAAAAAATGTACTCAATAAAACGCGCCAAAAAGTTATACAAGGTCGCCATCTGGTGGAGACATGCTGCCACTACACCTAACCAAGTCACCCCTCGACCTTGCCTCGATATACCTAACGTCTAAACAAATCATAACCCCCAATCTGCTTCTCGGAGAAAAAACAGAACTGTCTGTCGACTTTGATTGCGTGTCTGTGTGTGCGTGCGTGCGTGTGTGTGTGCGTGCGTGCGTGCGTGCGCGGGGGTGTGGGGGGAGGTTGACGAAAAGGAGAATATTTCCTCAATCTCTGTCCTTTATCAGCCTCCGAAAAAAAAACCTAGAACAAAACAGAAAAAAAAGGAAGAAAAATCAGCCAAACAGCTTACAAGTGCTTGAATATATAAATATATACATATATATATAAATACACACACACACACACACATATGCACAGCTAACTACTAAATATATGATACACACACATATATGAATATAGATTATTATTATATGTATACAGTATAGATATACACACACACATACATACTATATATATCTATATATCTATATCTATATACACTGTATATATTGTTTTGTATTTTGTTTTATTATAAAACTTCGGCTTTTAACAAGCAAGCAAATTCATCATGCACATCATCTAGCAGGACTTGCAAAGAATTCTGGGTAACTCTTCGAGGGCGGACGTTATTAAAAACCAAAACATTTCAAAAAAGAGGGGGCACGGGGGCGAGTGGGATGGGGGGGGTGCCTGCTCAGGATTGCAGAATTAATGAAACCGCCTAAGACTGGCCGCTAGGGGGCCCCCGACTGCACTGAAAGTAAAAAAGCAGTTTAGTTTAATTTTTTTTTTTTTTTTTTTCAACATCCAATAGCCAGAAAATCCAGAAGTTAGGTGGCTTTCATTTTGGAGTTACCCAGAATTCCTAGAGAGAGAGGGGTAGCTGCAACGTCAGCACAAGGCATTGTGTCATGTGACCATCAAGGCATCCAATCACCATTCAGCTCAACAAACCAAACCTGGGTTCAACCAGAGAGGGGAGAAATATAGAGGAAATATATAAAGGGAGAGGGAGAGAAGGGGACAGAGAGGGGGAGAGGGAGAGAGGGGAGGGTTAGGGAGAGGGGGAGAGGAGGAGGGTTAGGGAGAGAGGGAGAGGGAGTGCGGGAGTGTTAGGGAGAGAGGGACAGAGAGGGGGGGTTAGGGAGAGGGACGGAGGGAGAGGCAGGGTTAGGGAGAGGGAGAGAGGGAGAGAGGGGAGCTCAACCTTATAACAGTATTAAGTATCAGGTTAGTTTTTGTTTTGACTATTATTATTATTATTATTATTATTATTATTATTATTATTATTATTATTATTATTATTATTATTATTATTATTATTATTATTGTTATTGTTATTGTTATGGCTATTTTATTCCGGTTTTGTCCTTTCCCAGAGTGCTTTTATTATTGTGTGGGTGTCAGTGCTGTCAGTGTGAGTGTGTGAGTGATTGAGATTGTGCAGGGATGGGAATCAGACTCCTATTGCACAGCAGTGTCACCCAGTCCAGGTTTCACTGCTACCAGCTTGATCAGCCCCAGTGTGTCTAGGCAACAAACTCAGGTGTGTCTGATTATTAAACTCCTAGTGAAACCAGGACTGGATCACACTGCTGTGCAACGAGAGTCTAATTTCCATCCCTGTTGCCTGTGTGTGTGTGTGTGTGTGTGTGTGTGTGTGTGTGTGAGTGAGTGGGTTTGTGTGTGTGTGTGTGTGTGTGTGTGTGTGAGTGGGTTTGCGTGTGTGTGTGTGTGTGTGTGTGTGTATTTCCAACACAAAACCCCAGTTTGCACTGATCTTGTGCATCCGTGTGTGTGTGTGTGTGTGTGTGTGTGTGTGTGTGTGTTTACAGTGCAAACAAGGCCAACAAAGTCCCTGCAAAAGTGGGACAGCCTGTTTAAAAATATATTTTGCACATAAAAAAGGTGTTTTAAAAGAAGCCTCTCAGTGAGGGTATCCTTCAGCCCCTGTGCCATCCACTGTGGTGCTGGCGTTGTGTCTGTGAGTTTGTGAGCTGGGGTGTGCTTTCTGCACGAGGGAACAGAGAAAACGGAAATAAATAAATAAATAAATACACTCTCTCTCCCTCTCCCTCTCCCTCTCCCCCTCTCTCTCTCTCTATATATAGTTGTTTTATATATATATATATATATATATATATATATATATATATATATATAACAAAAAATGTCCCCCAGTTAGACTGTTTAAGGTTGAATTCCCAGTAAAAATAAATAAATAAATAAATAAATAAATAAACAGATTAAAATACCCAGAAATGCCTGATTCTACCCCGCCTCCGCCCCCCACCCCCCGCCCCCCCTACGCAACCCACAGGCCTTCTGGGTATTCGAAAGCATTGATCAGCCAATCAGAAACCTGTCACAGACAGCCAGCCCACTTTGTGATTGGACTGCAGAGTCGCTTCCAATAGGACCTCGTTTGTTTGACGTCTCATCGGAAGGACGGAGCACAAGGAGGTGAAGGGACTTGCTCAGGGTCACACACGCGCACACGCACACACACACACACGCACACACACACACACACACACACACACACAGACGCAGGGAGTCAGTGGCTGAGCCGGGATTTGAACCTCCTGGTATCAAGACCCCTTTTCTCTAACCGCTGGACCAGCAAGCCTGTATTATTATTATTATTATTATTATTATTATTATTATTATTATTATTATTATTATTATTATTATCGGAAGGACGGAGCACAAGGAGGTGAAGTGACTTGCTCAGGGTCACACACGCGCACACACACACACACACACACACACACGCACACACACACGCAGGGAGTCAGTGGCTGAGCCGGGATTTGAACCTCCTGGTATCAAGACCCCTTTTCTCTAACCGCTGGTCCAGCAAGCCTGCTAAATGACTAATTAAGAAATATTTCAAGCCACAGCGTGCTGGCTGCTGGTTATTTAAGCAGGGAGAGCAGGTTCTGGGTAAGAGTTTGAGAACTCAGATCGCTTGAAGAGAAGTAACCAGCCTCCTCCTGCTTTACAAGGTAGCGGCACGGCTAATCTTCATTTATTGATTTATTGATTTATCAGCTGTTTTTTTTTACTTCACAATTATATTCCATCCTGTCTATAATGTTTTTACATTGGCTGAGACAAAGTCGCCTTGCCCACTTTCCCTAGCTGTCTAATACAGCTCTGGAACATGGGATATGATCTGTGTGATTGGCTGGAGGCAAGAGTCATGTGACAGGTTTCTGACCAACCAGAGATCTCCTGTTACGAGGAAGATTTTTATTTATTTATTTATTTATTTATTGGTTTATTTTTATGATTTGAAATTGAATGGGTTGTCGTGCTGGATCGAATATCCGGTGGGGAACACGTTGCTGTGAAACGCTTCATTTTGGTTTGTTATTGACCGGAGTTCACAAGGTGTTTTGCATACAGAAAGGAAATAAATACAACAAGACCCCCGATCCTGCATGATCAAGCGCAATGCTGGGGCCGCAGTGCATGACAGGGCTGGGCACTTCAAAACCAATCCGTCTAACAAAACACATTCACAATAATACAGGGGGCTCCCTCCCGGCCAGGGCAGGCTTGAGGCACGGAGACTGAACTGCTCCCTCCCTCCCTCACTCACTCCCCTAAGAGAAAGGGTGCTCCCTCCAGTCCAAGGCAGGCTGACTGACTGACTAAGTGACTGCCTGACTGACTGACTAAGTGACTGCCTGACTGACTGACTGACTGACTGACTGACTGACTGGCTGACTGACTGGCTGATTGGCTGACGGAAGAGAATTTGGTTGATTGGGGTTGCTCCCCCCATAATGCACTGCAGCTTCAGATTCCCAGCGTCACCACAAACAGTAAAGTGTGCCGGCGGTCAAACACAGAGTCACAGGCACCTCATTAGAGACAAACACACACACACACACACACACACACAGAGAGCCAAGTCAAACCAACATGAAGAAAGAAAGACAGAAATAATGAGAATACAAAGAGAGGGAGTCACAGATAGAGAGATAGACAGATAGAGAGATAGAATTGATAGACACAGTTAGATAGGTAGATAGATAGATAGATAAAATAAAAAACACACAACGCAAGCGAAGTGAATGAAAAAAAGAAAATGACAAAGGCTGGGGGGGCTGGGGGGGGTTCCAAAACAAACACATGAATCAATAATGATAATAATAATAATAATAATAATAATAATAATAATAATAATAATAATAATAATAATACATACATACATACATACATACATACAACAAGAACAACAACGACAACGACAATAAAAAGAAAAATATTATTTTTTTGAGAAAAATAATTTATAATAATAATAATAATAATAATAATAAATGTCAATTTTACGGAAACAACTAAAAATATCACGAGCAAGAAGATGCACGTCACACCCAACACTCCACTCCACGATGTCATGCAGCCCCGCGAGCCACGCTCATCTCATTGCTTAGTTCGATCTCTCAGTTTGTTTTGCACGGCCATGACACTGGATGCAACTTACAAGGGGCGGGGCTATGTCTCCCGTGACAGCTAATGGTTGTCTAGGTAACGTCATAGCGACGCTGTCATCTCGAGATATGATTGGACCCCGCCTGGGCTGGGGGTGTGGTATTGGCAAGTAAAGAAAGAAAAAGGATTGTGGGTTTTATTTATATATAAATATATATAAATATATCTAGAAAGATAAATATATATGGTTGAGGTTTTTTTTTTTTTACGAAAACGAAGGATTCCTAATCTGTTTGAAATCTCTTTTCCAGCCTCTTCTGTAGCCTAGAGCAACTTTCTGATTTTGTATTTATTTTTTTTAGCGTTAAATGATGCTTCAGTGCTGACTAGAGTTCTCTTTCCTATACTGCTAGAGCGCTCTGCAGTGTTGAGAGTGGAGTTCTCTTTCCTATACTGCTAGAGCGCTCTGCAGTGTTGAGAGTGGAGTTCTCTTTCCTATACTGCTAGAGCGCTCTGCAGTGTTGAGAGGGGAGTCCTCTTTCCTATACTGCTAGAGCGCTCTGCAGTGTTGAGAGGGGAGTTCTCTTTCCTATACTGCTAGAGCGCTCTGCAGTGTGGAGAGGGGAGTTCTCTTTCCTATACTGCTAGAGCGCTCTGCAGTGTTGAGAGTGGAGTTCTCTTTCCTATACTGCTAGAGCGCTCTGCAGTGTGGAGAGGGGAGCTCTCTTTCCTATACTGCTGGAGCGCTCTGCAGTGTTGAGAGGGGAGTTCTCTTTCCTATACTGCTAGAGCGCTCTGCAGTGTCGAGAGGGGAGCTCTCTTTCCTATACTGCTAGAGCGCTCTGCAGTGTTGAGAGTGGAGTTCTCTTTCCTATACTGCTAGAGCGCTCTGCAGTGTCGAGAGGGGAGTTCTCTTTCCTATACTGCTAGAGCGCTCTGCAGTGTCGAGAGGGGAGTTCTCTTTCCTATACTGCTAGAGCGCTCTGCAGTGTTGAGAGGGGAGTTCTCTTTCCTATACTGCTGGAGCGCTCTGCAGTGTTGAGAGGGGAGTTCTTTTTCCTATACTGCTAGAGCGCTCTGCAGTGTCGAGAGGGGAGTTCTCTTTCCTATACTGCTAGAGCGCTCTGCAGTGTTGAGAGGGGAGTTCTCTTTCCTATACTGCTAGAGCGCTCTGCAGTGTCGAGAGGGGAGTTCTCTTTCCTATACTGCTAGAGCGCTCTGCAGTGTGGAGAGTGGAGTTCTCTTTCCTATACTGCTACAGCGCTCTGCAGTGTTGAGAGGGGAGTTCTCTTTCCTATACTGCTAGAGCGCTCTGCAGTGTTGAGAGGGGAGTTCTCTTTCCTATACTGCTAGAGCGCTCTGCAGTGTTGAGAGTGGAGTTCTCTTTCCTATACTGCTAGAGCGCTCTGCAGTGTTGAGAGTGGAGTCCTCTTTCCTATACTGCTAGAGCGCTCTGCAGTGTCGAGAGGGGAGTTCTCTTTCCTATACTGCTAGAGCGCTCTGCAGTGTCGAGAGGGGAGTTCTCTTTCCTATACTGCTAGAGCGCTCTGCAGTGTTGAGAGTGGAGTTCTCTTTCCTATACTGCTAGAGCGCTCTGCAGTGTCGAGAGGGGAGTTCTCTTTCCTATACTGCTAGAGCGCTCTGCAGTGTCGAGAGGGGAGTTCTCTTTCCTATACTGCTAGAGCACTCTGCAGTGTTGAGAGTGGAGTTCTCTTTCCTATACTGCTAGAGCGCTCTGCAGTGTTGAGAGGGGAGTTCTCTTTCCTATACTGCTAGAGCGCTCTGCAGTGTTGAGAGGGGAGTTCTCTTTCCTATACTGCTAGAGCGCTCTGCAGTGTTGAGAGTGGAGTTCTCTTTCCTATACTGCTAGAGCGCTCTGCAGTGTTGAGAGTGGAGTTCTCTTTCCTATACTGCTAGAGCGCTCTGCAGTGTTGAGAGGGGAGTTCTCTTTCCTATACTGCTAGAGCGCTCTGCAGTGTCGAGAGGGGAGTTCTCTTTCCTATACTGCTAGAGCGCTCTGCAGTGTGGAGAGGGGAGTTCTCTTTCCTATACTGCTAGAGCGCTCTGCAGTGTCGAGAGGGGAGCTCTCTTTCCTATATTGCTGGAGCGCTCTATGTCTAAGAAGAGGTTGATATAAAGCGATTTTAAAAGAGCACGTTTCAAAACAGACTAGGAGACCCCCGACCGGAGAGGAAAGTAAACTTTCAGCCACGCTAAGCAAACTGGACCTTCAACACGGCCAGCCCGCATTTTTCAATTCCAATTCCATTTCCAAATACCTTTAAAAAAAAAAAAATCAATTCTCAGATTCCCCGTTCCCTTTGAATCAATTTCCATTGCAGTTTAGACGACGCGGGGCTTTTACTGAGCAAGCCTCTACACAGCTTGCGCGACGGAAACGGCCATGCCTACGAGATCGAGCAGGCGCAGGCGTCGCTGTGACACGCTGCACGTGTGTGTGACACGCTGCACGCGTGTGTGTGACACGCTGCACGCATGACTGCTCAGCAAAGCCCCCCGCGTCCTCAAAGGAGAATCAGAGCTCAAGCAAAGGGAACGGGAACTGGGAATTGATTTTAGAAAAAAGAACTGAAATAAAGGAATGGATCCTTGACGAAACGCTGAAGAAATAAATGAACTCACAAACACTACAATTGTTTCTTTCGTTTATAAGATCCCTTCTCTCTCTCTCTCTCTCTCTCTCTCTCTCTCTCTCTCTCTCTCTCTATCTTTGAAAATGGGGCCAAGGCTCCCTTGAGTTTACTTTCCTCTCTGTCAGCTGAACCAAAAAATTAAAATAGATATAAAAAGAGAAATGATGGAAGGAAACATCGCACAGGGAGAGAAAGACAAGGAGTAACCGAGACACAGGAGAAAGACACAGTAAATAAAACAAGCACACAGAGAAAGTGCCTGACAGGAGACGGAGCCCTGCGGCGCACAGGACTGAGGGGCACGGAGCACCCCAGCGCTACACAGGAACTTCAGCAGAGAGACACACACACACTATACCTGCCTCAGCAGAATGATCATGACAAACAGCAGCTATTAGAAACACACTTTCATACAAAAACAGCAGTGATATCAGGTTAACAAAATCTTAAATGTACATATTTAACAATTCTGCAAAAAAAAAAAAAAAGTTATGACATCAGACGTCTGACATTCTCTGGGAGCCCGTCTCAGAATAAGCTCCACCAATATTGCTCAACTCTGGCCCCTCCCTCTGTACGTCCAAACCACTCCCCTTTCCCACATGACCGCACCCCTTGTGTGTGACCACACCCACTCATCATACCCCCCCTACCGTTGATGATATAGACATTTACAAAGAAAAAAAAATCTGTATCAATAATAATAATAATAATAATAATAATAATAATAATAATATTATAAGGATAATGATCACATTGAGAAATATATTGATTATGATAATATGAAATTAATAATAATACAAAAATAATAATAATATGAAAATAATGTTATACTATAAATAAATAATAATAATATTGATAATGATAATACTACTACTACTAATAATAATAATAATAATGATGAAGATGAGAAGCACTGTCATTACTAGCCCCCTGTGTGACCCCCGCGCCCCTCCCTGTGCAGGGTACTGACCTCTCGCTCCCTCGCTCTCTCAGTACAGACGGTTGCTGACCCCCCGCTCCCCTCCCTGTGCAGGGTACTGACCTCTCGCTCCCTCGCTCTCTCAGTACAGACGGTTGCTGACCCCCGCTCCCCTCCCTGTGCAGGGTACTTACCTCTCACTCCCTCGCTCTCTCAGTACAGACGGTTGCTGACCCCCGCTCCCCTCCCTGTGCAGGGTACTGACCTCTCGCTCCCTCGCTCTCTCAGTACGGACGGTTGGCGTCCTTTGGCCTCTTGAGCTGCACCTTCAGTCTCTTCATCCCGATCTGAAAGCCGTTCATGGCCTGGATAGCAGCCTGCGCGCTGGCAGGATTGTCAAAACTCACGAAGCCTGGGGGACAAAACAGGACGTTACACACAGTCTGGGGACAGAAGAGGATGTTGCACAAACCCCGGGGACACAAAACAGGAAGTTACAGAAAGCCTGGCCCCGAGAGCCCCGATAGCCCTGCCCCCTTACCGAAGCACTTGCTCTGATTGGTGGCGCGGTCCACGAAGACCTTGGCGGAGATGACGTTCCCGAAGGGCAGGAACATCTGGAGCATCTCGGAGTCGGAGAACTCCTGGGGGAGGTGGTAGATGAAGATATTGCAGCCCTCCGGACCTGGGGGTGGGACGCAAACACACACACACACACACACGCATGCACACACATACGCACACACACACACACACGCACGCACACACGCACACACACACACACACAAAACAGGCATTAGGTGCAGAAAGGCAGGCCAACCTAAAACCGCACTGTGTAGTTGCAGAGTTCACCCCCTTAGTCTCTGTAAGCCACTTTGGATAAAAGCGTCTGCTAAATGACCCAATAATAATAATAATAATAATAATAATAATAATAATAATAATAATAATAATAACAGAAGCTTAAACTCAACGACACATGTTTAGACTAGTCTTTTTCAACGTCGTTGATTAAGTTTCTTTTAGTGCGACTAAAGACACAGCCTCAAACAAGCAGGCTTTAAACAAACTGAAAAAAACTGAAACGCTCTCGCTACTGGGAAGCGCCGGCGCCCTCTATTGCACCACTGGTGCGTTGACAGTAAAAACAAACAGGAAACTTCATCCAAAGCCGCAGATCACTAGATGGCGCCGCCTCTCCTCACCCTCTCTCTGCTGCTGCTGCTGTGGCTGCTGGTGTTGCTGGGCGACGATGGTTGGTTGCTGTGGAAACGCCTGGCTGACCAATCCGTATGCAGCTGGGTACGCCGCTGTGGGGGGGGGGGACGTTTAAAGAATTCCAGCTTCAGTGTGATAATAATAATAATAATAATAATAATAATAATAATAATAACAGCAATAGCACTAGCACTAGCAGTGACAGTAGTAAGGCAGCTCACCTGTGTAGTGCTGCATGCCAGCGTATGCTTGCTGTAGCTGATCCACTGTACTGGCTGGACTTTGAGCTGCAGAGACACAGAGACACAGACAGAGACACAGAGACACAGACAGAGACACAGAGAGAGACAGAGACATAGACAGAGAGACACAGAAACAGACCCAGAGACAGAGAGACAGACACACAGACACAGAGAGACACAGCACATGTTACTGCTGTAAGGAAACTACCTCTCTGAATTGGTGGAATTGGTCTATATATATGTGTATGCATGTGTGTGTGTGTGTGTGTGTGCGTGTGTGTGTGCGCGCGCGCGTGTGTGTGTGTGTGTGTGTGTGTGTATACGTGTGTGTGTGTGTGTGTGTGCGCGTGTGTGTGTGTGTGTGTATACGTGTGTGTGTATACTGAACATTTGCTTTGCAAGATTCATGCTGTGCAAGAAGCATGCAGCTTCACCTGTGGCCTAACAAACAGAAGCTGTGTGAAGTCATTAATCAGACTCTGATCACAGCAGTAGAGTGTGTGTCTTTTCACAAGTACAATGATACTTACACCCTGTAACCCCAACCCCAACCCCAAACCAAACCTAACCCCAACCTCAATCCCAACCCCAACCCCAAACCAAACCTAACCCCAACCTCAACCCCAACCCCAAACCAAACCCAAACCAAACCCAACCCCAACCTCAACCCCAAACCAAACCCAACCCCAACCCCAAACCAAACCCAACCCCAACCTCAACCCCAACCCCAACCCCAACCTCAACCCCAACCCCAACCCAAACCAACCCCAACTCAACTCAACTCAACCCAACCCCAACCCCAACCTCAACCCCAACCCCAACCTCAACCCCAACCCCAATATCAACCCCAAACCAAACCCAACCCCAACCCCAAACCAAACCTAACCCCAACCTCAACCCCAACCCCAAACCAAACCTAACCCCAACCTCAACCCCAACCCCAAACCAAACCTAACCCCAACCTCAACCCCAAACCCAACCTCAACCCCAACCCCAACCCCAAACCAAACCCAAACCAAACCAAACCTAACCCCAACCCCAACCTCAACCCCAACCCCAACCCCAAACCAAACCAACCCCAACCCCAAACCAAACCCAACCCCAACCTCAACCCCAACCCCAACCTCAACCCCAACCCCAACCTCAACCCCAAACCCAACCCCAACCCCAACCCAACCCAACCCAACTCAACCCAACCCCAACCCAACCCAGCCCCAAACCAAACCCAACTGAACCCAACTGAACCCAACCCAACCCCAACCCAACCCCAACCCCAACCCAACCCAACCCAACCCCACCCCAAACCCAACCCAACCCCAACCCAACCCCAACCCAACCCCAACCCAACCCCAACCCCAACCCAACCCAACCCAACCCCACCCCAAACCAAACCCCAACCCCTCCCCTCCCCTCCGTGTGGGTGCAGGGGCAGCTCTCACCAGGGTAGGGGTGCACCCCGTTACTGTAGATTGATTCTGAGGCTCCCTGCCCGCTGGGCTGCGTCGGCACAGCGCTGTACCCGTTCACCCCCATCTGCGCCGGCAGGGCAGGCACGGGCGTGGCCGCCAGGGTGGGGGGCGTGCTCGTACCTGCAATGGACCAATCACAGGGGCGGTGAGCCGAGACTGACACCTGAACTGAGCGGGGGGGACAGACTGCAGTGGGGGAAGCACAGGCATGCACACAGGTGAGTGAATTTGTTTATGAGTAAATATAACAGATGCATATTGATTCAATATAGATCTTTATTTATATATATATAGTATAGCACAGCTACCGACCCTCGGGGACCCCTGCGCTCCCCTGACTGTGTGACTCCCCCTGCAAACCACGCGGCCGTGCCTTTACCAGGGGAGACCCTCGGGAACCCCTACGCTCCCCTGACTATGCGACTCCTCCTGCACACCACGCGGCCGTGCCTTTACCAGAGGAGACCCTCGGGGACCCCTACGCTCCCCTGACTATGCGACTCCCCCTGCACACCACGCGGCTGTGCCTTTACCAGGGGAGACCCTCGGGGACCCCTACGCTCCCCTGACTGTGCGACGCCCCCTGCACACCACGTGGTCGTGCCTTTACCAGGGGAGACTCTCGGGGACCCCCACTGAATTGAATAATGGTTTTCAGAAGCGAGGGAAACGGCAAAGCGCTGTCTGTAAAATGTGGTTTGACCCTCCCTCCCCTCCCTGCTAGTGAATGCTGGCACACCGAAACACACGCAGACAGTGGCTGGATACGTAAATCACAAGTTCAAACACACAGACCTGGCCACGCTGCAGCGAGAGGCATCCCCGTTTGAGAGACAGGAGAAATCGTCGGCCGTCCGCGGATTAAAAATTGGGGGGCAACAAAATTAAGAAAATGGGAGAAAGGGATATTTTGATTAGGGTGAGGAAGATTTGCTGGGGTGAGCAACACTGAACCTAAACCTAACCCTAACCCTAACCCGAACCCTACACCTAACCCTAACCCTAACCCTAACCCTAACCCTAACCCTTTTCTGATACAGTTGTGTGCTTCCATCTATCATGCTACATTATTTACACATTAAGCACAGCTCTGGCCAAAGGTTTTGCATCCCTCTATAGAATGATCTGATTTTGCTTCATAAAGTCGAAATGAAACCTGCTCTGCTTCATGCATGATGCATTGTCCCTCACAATCTTGTAAAGCGCTTTGTGGTCCAATATGAAAGGCGCTATATAAAATAAAGATTGACTGATTGATTGACTGATTGATTGATTGATTGAATGTGACGGTAACATATTGAATTACACACCGCTTTGTAGTTTTCCAGATACTTAACGTAAAAATACTGTACGGCTATTAGGGCTTCCTTCCGGTAGACATTTTTTTTTCTGCGATATCACTTTGCCCGCTTGCTGTTCAGTTTTGTCCCAGTACACCCCCAGTGTCCCGCCTACCTGAGGAGGGGGCGAGGGGCGTGGCGATGGGCGTGGCGATCAGGCCGTTGGCGTTCAGCGCTGCCATCTGCTGCATCTGCACGGCTGCCATGGTAGCCATGGGGTTGAGGTAGGCACTCTGAGCCGCCACCATGGCTGACTGCTGCTGCATCAACTGTGGGGAGAGAGGAGGGTGCGGGGCGGGGCAGAGAGGAGGGGCGGGGCAGAGAGAAAGAGGAGGGGGCGGGGCAGAGATGAGGGGCGGGGCAGAGATGAGGGGGCAGGGCATAGAGAAAGAGGAAGGGGGCGGGGCAGACAGAAAGATGAGAGGGCGGGGCAGAGAGAAAGATGAGGAGGGGGCAGAGAGGAGGGGGTGGGGTCAATATATCAACTATAAATATACAGGTGTAAACTAGATAAGAAATGTGGCACAAGCTCCACTGATCACAACACAACAGGTAAAATAATATATATATAGAAAAATAAAGAAAACATATCAATGTCAAATGTAAGACTTTTATTAAAATGTAGAAAACTACACAACGGAAAATAAATGAACAAATATAAAATATATAAGGAAATACATTAAATATATATATATATCTATATAAAAGAATACACACATGTGCAGTAATAAGACATGTAAAGAAAGGTATATATAAAGTAAATTACCAGGGTGGGGGTGAGCCCTATGTCGAGATATGCTGGCTGTGCTCGCTGCTGGAGCCCCTCCCTTACCGCTTGTGAGTAGGCGCTGTAGGCTCCGAACTGCAGAGTCATGGGGGTGAACATGCCCAGCTGATTGGCTACCTGCTGCATGCGCCGGAGCCCCCTCTCCTTCTCCGTGTCTGCGAACTTCACAACCAGACTGGAGGAGGCGCCCTGGAGACACACAGAGCAGAGCCCTCAGCACCCTGGGCAAGCCATCCGCAAACACTGGGGCTGGACTACACTGAGGGGCAATGGCAGCACAAGCATAGGGCAGCTGCAATGGGGTGAGGCTGTGAGAATGGGACCCCAGTGTGCTCGCTATACCCTTCCTGAATGATCTTCAATAGCACTACAATGGGGTGAGGCTGGTAGAATGGGACCCCAGTGTGCTCACTATACCCTTCCTGAATGATCTTCAATAGCACTACAATGGGGTGAGGCTGGTAGAATGGGACCCCAGTGTGCTCACTATACCCTTCCTGAATGATCTTCAATAGCACTGCAATGGGGTGAGGCTGTGAGAATGGGACCCCAGAGTGCTCACTATACCCTTCCTGAATGATCTTCAATAGCACTGCAATGGGGTGAGGCTGGTAGAATGGGACCCCAGTGTGCTCACTATACCCTTCCTGAATGATCTTCAATAGCACTACAATGGGGTGAGGCTGGTAGAATGGGACCCCAGTGTGCTCACTATACCCTTGCTGAATGATCTTCAATAGCACTACAATGGGGTGAGGCTGGTAGAATGGGACCCCAGTGTGCTCACTATACCCTTCCCAATGATCTCACCGGTAGGGTTCGGCTCCCATGCAGGGTATTGATGGCAGCTTGAGCCTCAGCGTGCGACTGGTACTTGACGAAGGCACAACCTAGACAGACAGACAGACAGACAGACAGACAGACAGAGGGAGAGACAGATATACACAGTCAGAGAGAGACAGAGAGAGGGGGGGGGGGAGAAAAGAGATTTAAAATAAACTGATGAGTGACACCAAAGAGATCCCTTCACCGTCACCAAAGAGATTCCATCTAGTGGCTCGGACTCTGAAGAGTCTCTCCCAGTCCCACAGCTCCCCCAGCTCCCCCAGTTCTCCTCCCCAGTCTCCCAGCTCCCCCAGTTCTCCTCCCCAGTCTCCCAGCTCCCCCAGTTCTCCTCCCCAGTCTCCCAGCTCCCCCAGTTCTCCTCCCCAGTCCCCCAGCTCCCCCAGTTCTCCTCCCCAGTCTCCCAGCTCCCCCAGTTCTCCTCCCCAGTCTCCCAGCTCCCCCAGTTCTCCTCCCCAGTCTCCCAGCTCCCCCAGTTCTCCTCCCCAGTCTCCCAGCTCCCCCAGTACCTTTGCTGGTCCCGTCGGGCCCCCTCAGCACCGTGCACTCGTCGATGCTGCCGAACACCTCAAACATCTTCCGCACGTCCTCGTCCAGCTGCTGCTTACCCAGCATGCCCACAAACAACTTCCTGTCCTCTGCAGGCAGGGCCAGGGAGAGAGAGAGGGAGGGAGAGAGAGAGGGAGGGAGAGAGGGAGGGAGGGAGAGAGAGAGGGAGAGAGAACTTTAATCATAAGTGCAAGTCAAGCAGACCAGCGATTGGGCTCCAGTGCCTTCATCAGTGTTATTATTGAAACTAGAAGAGACCGAGTCAAGCAGACCAGCGTTTGGGCTCCAGTGCCTTCATCAGTGTTATTATTGAAACTAGAAGAGACCGAGTCAAGTAGACCAGCGTTTGGGCTCCAGTGCCTTCATCAGTGTGATTATTGAAACTAGAAGAGACCGAGTCAAGCAGACCAGCGTTTGGGCTCCAGTGCCTTCATCAGTGTTATTGAAACTAGAAGAGACCGAGTCAAGTAGACCAGCGTTTGGGCTCCAGTGCCTTCATCAGTGTTATTGAAACTAGAAGAGACCAAGTCAAGCAGACCAGCGTTTGGGCTCCAGTGCCTTCATCAGTGTTATTGAAACTAGAAGAGACCAAGTCAAGCAGACCAGCGTTTGGGCTCCAGTGCCTTCATCAGTGTTATTGAAACTAGAAGAGACCGAGTCAAGCAGACCAGCGTTTGGGCTCCAGTGCCTTCATCAGTGTTATTGAAACTAGAAGAGACCAAGTCAAGCAGACCAGCGTTTGGGCTCCAGTGCCTTCATCAGTGTTATTGAAACTAGAAGAGACCGAGTCAAGCAGACCAGCGTTTGGGCTCCAGTGCCTTCATCAGTGTTTATTGAAACTAGAAGAGACCGATACTTGAGGCTTTACTGTATTGTAAAAACTGTAATACACCATGAAGTCACCAGAGGGTGCTCCGTACCCAGCTACTGCACAGGGACAAAGAGATCCTGATTATATACTCTGTAAAGCCATACATATATGTGCAAGACTTGTATTATGCGTTTTACGCATAGAAAAAAAACAAAAAACCTTTTTTGGCACGAATATCAAATTCCACTAACAACACATACTTCGTATATTGCAACAGGGGACCGACATTTCTGGAGCAAAATAGGTGTTATGGGTGTGATTCGCCAAATATTTTGGTCGCAAATATTTATCAGGGATGGGAATCAGACTCCCATTGCACAGCAGTTTGATCCAGTCACTAGGATTTTAATAATAAGACACACCTGAGCTTGTTAGCTAGACACATTGGGGGCTGATCAAGCTGGTAGCAGTAAAACCTGGACTGGGTGACACTGCTGTGCAATAGGAGTCTTACTTTCATCACTATATATATATATGTACTGTGATTCTTGAAATGTATTTTTGTTTACGACTGTAAGTCGCCTTGGATAAGGACGTCTGCTAAGAAATAAATAATAATAATAATAATAATAATAATAATAATAATAATAATAATAATAATAATAATATTTATATATAAATATGAATTGCTACCTCCTCTGCTCTCACTGTCTGCTGGCTTCACTTGGATCGGTCGATTCATCTGAAACACAGAAAAAAAAATACAAAAGATCCTGAGTCTGTCTGCCAGTGCAGCGCTTCCCACCCCTCGAAAGAAATATATTGAACTGTGTGCTGGGCAGAGGAGCAGTGAGAGAGCAGGCTGCTACCAGAGTACCTGACAGCTAATAATCATCAATAATAATCACCCGGGCATTGAGGACAAGTCACTGGACATTGGAAATCACATGCAACTGAATACAAATACATGCATCCCAGTTCAGATTGGATTCTAGCAGTGTTATTATTATACATAGCATCCTAGTTCATATTGTATTCTAGTAGTGTTATTATTATACACAGCATCCTAGTTCATATTGTATTCTAGTAGTGTTATTATTATACATAGCATCCTAGTTCATATTGTATTCTAGTAGTGTTATTATTATACAGAGCATCCTAGTTCATATTGTATTCTAGTAGTGTTATTATTATACACAGCATCCTAGTTCATATTGTATTCTAGTAGTGTTACTGTGTGTGTGTGTGTGTGTGTGTGTGTGTGTGTGTGTGAGTGAGTGTAGTGTGTGAGTGAGTGTAGTGTGTGTGTGTGTGTGTGTGTTCAGGATTCCGCACTAGGCTGGTTTAGGAGATTAGTGGGAGCCTCCGTCAGATCAGGATTTATCTACAACAGCAGATTAAGACCTGGGGCTGAACGAGGGAGGGAGGGAGAGAGGGGAAGTAGAGAGGGATTGAGAGAGACAGAGAGAGGATACAAGGCAAGGAGGGAATGAGAGAGAGGGGGGAGGGTGAGAAGGAGACAGAGAGGGGTAGGGAGGTCTGGTAAAGCATAGGGAAGCATTGTAAAGCACAAAGAGGTCTGGTAAAGCATAGGGAAGCATTGTAAAGCACAGAGAGACCTGGTAAAGCATAGGGAAGCATTGTAAAGCACAGAGAGGTCTGGTAAAGCATAGGGAAGCATTGTAAAGCACAGAGAGGTCTGGTAAAGCATAGGGAAGCATTGTAAAGCACAGAGAGGTCTGGCAAAGCATAGGGAAGCATTGTAAAGCACAGAGAGGTCTGGTAAAGCATAGGGAAGCATTGTAAAGCACAGAGAGGTCTGGTAAAGCATATTAATAAACATAGCAAGCCAAGGCAAACCAGCTCCACACAGTGGGAACCTGAGTGCCCTGGTCATGTCTGCCAGGGGGAGGCACATAGCGGCTGTGCTCCGTTACAAACTGACCAGCGGAACGTCCAGTAGATTAACGAAGCTGTTAATTAATCAGCGGCCGCACTTACAGTTTGTTTAATCAGGATATTGATTAGCGGCAGTCCGCCTGAGCGTGCTGGTATTGATTGAGCACAGCAGGAGCAATTAGCCCTCTTCCTCTCAGACAGACAGACAGACAGACAGACAGACAGACAGACAGACAGACAGTGGCACTGCAGTAGCGATGGTTCCATTTCCATTGGAATCAGTATTTTGAAGTGATGAACGCAGAGATGGTCTATTTCTCCCTGTCTCTACTTCCCCCCCCCCTCCTCTCTAAAGGTCTCTCTCCACTGAAGCGGGGGGTTCAGATCTCATTTTACACGGAGCTCCTGTCGGCATGGTAACCAGGCCTGCATCTTTCCGCTCTCCTGCCAAGTTGTTAGCGGGATCTGCCATTGCCGTGGCAACCACTGCAGCACCAGGGACATACCATTCCAGAGACACAGAAAACATCCCCAGATACACACAGATACTGATAGATAGAGATACACACAGATACTGATAGACAGAGATACACACAGATACTGATAGAGATACACACAGATACTGATAGATAGAGATACACACAGATACTGATAGAGATACACATAGATACTGACAGAGATACACACAGATACTGATAGATAGAGATACACACAGATACTGATAGAGATACACACAGATACTGATAGATAGATACACACAGATACTGATAGAGATACACACAGATACTGATAGATAGAGATACACACAGATACTGATAGAGATACACACAGATACTGATAGATAGAGATACACACAGATACTGATAGAGATACACACAGATACTGATAGATAGAGATACACACAGATACTGATAGATAGAGATACACACAGATACTGATAGAGATACACACAGATACTGAAAGAGATACACATAGATACTGATAGAGATACACACAGATACTGATAGATAGAGATACACACAGATACTGATAGAGATACACACAGATACTGATAGAGATACACACAGATACTGATAGAGATACACACAGATACTGATAGATAGAGATACACACAGATACTGATAGAGATACACACAGATACTGATAGAGATACACACAGATACTGATAGAGATACACACAGATACTGATAGAGATACACACAGATACTGATAGAGATACACATAGATACTGATAGAGATACACACAGATACTGATAGATAGAGATACACACAGATACTGATAGAGATACACACAGATACTGATAGAGATACACACAGATACTGATAGAGATACACACAGATACTGATAGAGATACACACAGATACTGATAGAGATACACACAGATACTGATAGATAGAGATACACACAGATACTGATAGAGATACACACAGATACTGATAGATAGAGATACACACAGATACTGATAGATAGAGATACACACAGATACTGATAGAGATACACACAGATACTGATAGACAGAGATACACACAGATACTGATAGATAGAGATACACACAGATACTGATAGAGATACACACAGATACTGATAGATAGAGATACACACAGATACTGATAGATAGAGATACACACAGATACTGATAGAGATACACACAGATACTGATAGATAGAGATACACACAGATACTGATAGAGATACACACAGATACTGATAGAGATACACACAGATACTGATAGATAGAGATACACACAGATACTGATAGATAGAGATACACACAGATACTGATAGATAGAGATACACACAGATACTGATAGAGATACACACAGATACTGATAGAGATACACACAGATACTGATAGATAGAGATACACACAGATACTGATAGATAGAGATACACACAGATACTGATAGAGATACACACAGATACTGATAGATAGAGATACACACAGATACTGATAGATAGAGATACACACAGATACTGATAGAGATACACACAGATACTGATAGATAGAGATACACACAGATACTGATAGAGATACACACAGATACTGATAGACAGAGATACACACAGATACTGATAGAGATACACACAGATACTGATAGACAGAGATACACACAGATACTGATAGAGATACACACAGATACTGATAGAGATACACACAGATACTGATAGAGATACACACAGATACTGATAGATAGAGATACACACAGATACTGATAGATAGAGATACACACAGATACTGATAGAGATACACACAGATACTGATAGAGATACACACAGATACTGATAGAGATACACATAGATACTGATAGAGATACACACAGATACTGATAGAGATACACACAGATACTGATAGAGATACACACAGATACTGATAGATAGAGATACACACAGATACTGATAGAGATACACACAGATACTGATAGAGATACACACAGATACTGATAGAGATACACACAGATACTGATAGATAGAGATACACACAGATACTGATAGAGATACACACAGATACTGATAGAGATACACACAGATACTGATAGATAGAGATACACACAGATACTGATAGAGATACACACAGATACTGATAGATAGAGATACACACAGATACTGATAGATAGAGATACACACAGATACTGATAGAGATACACACAGATACTGATAGAGATACACACAGATACTGATAGAGATACACACAGATACTGATAGAGATACACACAGATACTGATAGAGATACACACAGATACTGATAGAGATACACACAGATACTGATAGAGATACACACAGATACTGATAGATAGAGATACACACAGATACTGATAGATAGAGATACACACAGATACTGATAGAGATACACACAGATACTGATAGATAGAGATACACACAGATACTGATAGAGATACACACAGATACTGATAGATAGAGATACACACAGATACTGATAGAGATACACACAGATACTGATAGATAGAGATACACACAGATACTGATAGAGATACACACAGATACTGATAGAGATACACACAGATACTGATAGAGATACACACAGATACTGATAGATAGAGATACACACAGATACTGATAGAGATACACACAGATACTGATAGATAGAGATACACACAGATACTGATAGAGATACACACAGATACTGATAGATAGAGATACACACAGATACTGATAGATAGAGATACACACAGATACTGATAGAGATACACACAGATACTGATAGATAGAGATACACACAGATACTGATAGAGATACACACAGATACTGATAGATAGAGATACACACAGATACTGATAGAGATACACACAGATACTGATAGATAGAGATACACACAGATACTGATAGAGATACACACAGATACTGATAGAGATACACACAGATACTGATAGAGATACACACAGATACTGATAGAGATACACACAGATACTGATAGATAGAGATACACACAGATACTGATAGATAGAGATACACACAGATACTGATAGAGATACACACAGATACTGATAGAGATACACACAGATACTGATAGATAGAGATACACACAGATACTGATAGAGATACACACAGATACTGATAGATAGAGATACACACAGATACTGATAGAGATACACACAGATACTGATAGACATATACACACACATATACAGACTGATAGACAGATATACACACACACACATACACACAGATACTGATAAACAGAGATACACCAAATATACATATATGCACACACATATACACACTAATATACACACAAATATATACACACATACAGATATGCACACACATGTACACAGACACATACAAACATATAGAGACAGACACACAAATATATTTATACACTTTACACAACATACTCTCTCTCTCTCTCTCTCTCACACCCATACAGTGTACATTTCCTTTTCTAAACTTCATTATTATTATTATTATTATTATTATTATTATTATTATTATTATTATTATTATTATTATTATTATTATTATTATAGGTATAAATAACAGATAAGAAAGCTAAACAGAGAATCTTTTCCTACAAAAAAACAGAACTCGAGCAGATGCTGGGTTGTCATGGCGACTGCAGTTTATGTTACCTGGCAACCGCCTACTCTCCCTCACTTATCACATTCGGTTGCCCAGGAAACGGTGCTGACATCACCGGCTACCTCCGGGTAAACAAACAAAAAAAAAAAAAAAAAAAAAAGGATGCGGGTTGCCGAGGGCAACGGGCTCCTCTCTCCCGTACACAAACCAGGAGGTGAATAGCGCTGAGATTCCCAGAGCAGCAGATCAAGGGCTATATTTAAACAACACGGATTTCATTCCGGCTGTTCTGCTGATAGCAGCAGCGTCTCTCAAATTCAAATGCAAACGTATTTATTTAACCAGGCTTGGACTCTGGAGATAAACTTCTCATTATCAAGGGGGGGGGGGGGGTCCTGGCAAGAGAAGACGGACAGAAATAACATCAAATCAACGGCATGAAAGAGATCCTTCAAACAGGGCAGTTAAGACAGTCATGAAAACAGATACAACATCAAAGAGTAAAAGAACAACAACAAAAAAAAAAACCCTGATTGTAACGTCCTGGTGACACGTCTGAAACACACACCAGCATGAATCTGAAACCCAAACTACTACTACAAAATAACAATACATAGAGGAACGATGGGTGCAGAACCAGGCAGCTGTGTTTACCATGTAGAGTGAGAGACAGACCGAGAGACAGAGAGACAGAGAGAGAGAGAGACAGAGAGACAGAGAGGGAGAGAGACAGAGAGACAGAGAGGCAGAGAGACAGAGAGAGAGAGAGACAGAGAGACCGAGAGACAGAGAGGGAGAGAGACCGAGAGACAGAGAGGCAGACCAAGAGACAGAGAGACAGAAAGGCAGACAGAGAGACAGACACACAGACAGAGACAGACACACAGAGAGACAGAGGCAGGCAGGCCAACTGACAGACAGACAGACAGCGAGGCGGACACACAGATAGACAGACAGGCAGACAGACAGAGAGACACACAGACAGAGAGACAGAGGCAGGCAGACAGACAGACAGAGACAGGGTCTCCCTTTTTTGAACGAGACGCCTAAAAACAGTTGAACACAAAGACAGTCGGAATGCGAAGAGTTAACAGGGAAGCATGTCTGAGTCCCAGAGGATCGTGAGCACATGAATATATATATATATATACTCCTTACTCTCCTTTCTGGAGATCACCCCAGCAGAAGAAATGGAGCAGAGAGAGAGAGAGAGAGAGACAGAGACAGAGAGAGAGCGAGAGGGGAGAGAGACAGAGACAGAGAGAGAGGGGGGAACTCATTCTTCCACTGCGTGTGTCTCTGTGTGCGTTTGTGTCTTTACGTGAGTGTGCTTCTGTCTGTGTGCGTTTCATTTGTGTTTGTCGGTCTGCTTATGTGTCTACAGTCTGTGTGTGTGTGTGTGTGTGTGTGGCAGGTAGAGTAGGTAGAGTAGGTGTAGTTTTTTTTTTTTTATCTCAACCACCCCCCCCCCCCTCCCCCCCCCCCGGGTCTCACAAGAGGATTAACTCCCAATTACTGACTTTCCAGCAGCGCTTTAATTAACAGAAACCATCTGTACTGCACACGCCCCCCCTCTCCTCCCCGCCCCCGCACGCACACACACACTGATTCTGATACTGAAGCAGACACACGCCCCCCCTCTCCTCCCTGCCCCCGCACGCACACACACACTGATTCTGATACTGAAGCAGACACACACACACTCACAGAGACACCCCCCCCCGCACACTGATTCTGATACTGAAGCAGACACACGCCCCCCCTCTCCTCCCCACCCCCGCACGCACACACACACTGATTCTGATACTGAAGCAGACACACGCCCCCCCTCTCCTCCCCGCCCCCGCACGCACACACACACTGATTCTGATACTGAAGCAGACACACACACACTCACAGAGACACCCCCCCCCGCACACTGATTCTGATACTGAAGCAGACACACACACACTCACAGAGACACCCCCCCCGCACACTGATTCTGATACTGAAGCAGACACACGCCCCCCTCCCCCGCACGCACGCACACACACACACACACTCACGCTGTCTGCCAAAAATAGACACTGTTTTTGCTTTTCATCTCCCTCTCTCCCCCCTCCCTCTCTCAATTCAAATTCAATATAAATAGGTCTTTAATGCCACAGTGGGATTGGCTGTAATCTGATTTTATAGAAACGTTGCTTTATAAACAGAACAGATATATTTCTATAACAGCTCTCTCTCTCTCTCTCTCTCTCTCTCTCTCTCTCTCTCTCTCTCTCGCTCTCATCCCTCCTCCACTAATGCCCAGCTCCTTTCAGTTGGGATTACCCGACGTTAAACCTGAGGATTATCCAATCAAATCTGATCTGTCTCTATCCTCACAACCCCCTACTAACACCCTGACACACACACACACACACTGACACACGCACACACACACACACACTGACACACGCACACTGACACACGCACACACAATGACACACGCACACGCTGACACACGCACTATGATATGATGTCACAGTCAGTGGTGTAGCCCCGTTTTCTACAGGCAGCTCAGACATCGTCGTTCTGCCACAGATATGTAAAGTAAAGCATTCTGACAGGAAGGACAGGATAAGTGCATTAGCTAGCACTATCATTATATACAATGCACACGTCCCGATAGGATGTGCGGGTGGGGATTCTTCTCTCACTCCCCACTCACTCCCGCTTCTCTCACTCCCTCCCCCCTTCTCTCACTCCCCTCCACAGGAGATAACATTGTTATGTGAGACTGACACAAAGGAGGGAGAGAGAGAGAGAGCGAGAGAGAGAGAGAGAGAGAGAGAGAGAGAGAGAGAGAGAGAGAGAGAGAGAGGGATCAAACCTGAGTTGTTTTTAAAGGATTACCGGGTCGAGAGTGATATAAAAACCGCCTTTATTTTGTTTTAATTCCTTTTTGATTTTTTTTTTTTTTTTTTGTCATTTCAAGCCCCAAAAAAATAATAATTTCACCAGCAGCAGCAGCAGCAGCAGCCTCTTACAGCCGGGCATTGAAAAAACAGAACGCAGCGCTGGTCACTGCCTAGCAACCCAGCATCTCCTGCTCCGCTGTCTCCTAGCAACAGGAGAAAGCCAGTCCTTCCTTCCCCCCCCCCCTCCTTTCTTGTTCACTTTCATGAGGCGGGTTTTCTGCCAGACTTCTCTCCATCTATTAATCAGCAGGATTATTATTATTGTGATCGCCTTGTGATTATTATTATTATTATTATTATTATTATTATTATTATTATTATTATTATTATTATTATTATTATTATTATTATTATTAATGAGTCATTCAGCAGACGCTTTTATCCAAAGCGACTTACAGAGACTAGAGGGGTGAACTATGCATCATCACCAAC
>NW_026708290.1:50000-72500 GCF_902713425.1 Acipenser ruthenus
TGTGTGTGAGGAGGGGATGTGAAGTCAGTGTGTGTGTGAGGAGGGGATGTGAAGTCAGTGTGTGTGTGAGGAGGGGATGTGAAGTCAGTGTGTGTGTGAGGAGGGGATGTGAAGTCAGTGTGTGTGTGAGGAGGGGATGTGAAGTCAGTGTGTGTGTGAGGAGGGGATGTGAAGTCAGTGTGTGTGTTTGAAGCAGTGATAAGAGCGCTAGGCCCTCTCTTATTAACACGACCGTGAGAATGAAGCGGAGACGCTGAGATCAGAGAGAAGAGGCTCCGCGGCCGCTCCTGAAGAGCTCTGTGACGCTGCATCCCTGCCCTGTGTTAAAACACTGTGTACCCACTAACGAGGACAGGAGATGATAACCACAACAACCACAACAACAACCACAAAAATAATAATAATAATAATAATAATAATAATAATAATAATAATAATAATAAAACGATTAAACAGTGCAATAAAAAGGGGAGGCTTGGTACTGTATAGAATTATTCTATAGGATTCGTCCATTCCTTTGTTGCAGCCTATATTAAATAAAAGGGTTTTTTTTTGGAGCACAGAATGTGAATCAGATCACACACACACACACGCACACACACACACGCACACACACACGCACATACACACACACGCACCCACGCACACACGCACACACACGCACACACACACGCACACACACACACACACACACTCACACACACATACACATACACACACACACACACACGCACACACACATATATACTGCCACGCAATGAAAGAAGGGAAGCCGTTTCCTTACATTAATACGCCCCCCCTCTCCTCCCCCCTGTTTAATCCTGAAGGCTGCGTTCACCAGGGTTTCATATTTTCATATTTAAGGTCCTGCCTGTGCCGCTTGTGGCCCGGAGGCTGCAGCATTAGGATCGCTCCAGTGTCAAAGCATTCCCCGGACCGAGCCGAGCGCTCCCTCCCTCCCTCCCTCCCTCCCTCTGTGGGGTGAAAGCCCCGGGTCGCGCTAGGCGGGTATATTTACCTTTATGCATGCCTGTGTACTTGTCCTTGATCACGGTGAGCTCGTAGATTTTGCCGAACTGTTCGAAGATGGGTTTCAGATCCTTTTCTTCCAGGTTTCTGGGTATTTGTCCAATGAACAGCTTGATCGCGTCAGATTCCTTCATTGGTAACGCGCTAAGAGGCTCCCTGCAGCTGCTCAAATAAATACTGTATACAAAATATATATATATATATATATCTAGCTAACGTCTCTCCCTCTCTCTCTCCCTCTATATATATATATTTATATATATATAATGTACGTGTTGTTTTTTTCCAGTCTCCCAATACAAAATATGCTTATTTTTGTATAATAATAATAATAATAATAATAATAATCTCTCTCTTTTTTCCTCTTTTTAATTCCCTTTAAAAACAAGTGCACGGGCGGTGATGTATATAAATATTTCCTTAATTTATTCAATAATATATATAAAAAAAACAATAAATAAATGAATGAATGAATACTCTAGTAATAATAATAATAATAGTAGTGGTGATGATAATCGGAGGGGAGAGTAACCCTGACAGTCGCTGCTGTCGGCGCAGGTGCGGTTGTGTGGAAGTCTCGCTTATTCGATGGGGTTCCTTTATCGGCGCGTCTTTGGCTGAAAGCAGGAGGCTGGCAGGTGGCTGGATCTCTCTCTCTCTGTCTCTCTCTCTGTCTCTCTGTGTCTCTCTGTGTCTCTCTGTCTCTCTGTGTGTCGGGTCTGATCCAGATCGAAGACGGGTTTTAACACACTTCACAGCGTCGCTTTAATTCTCACTGATCCCTGGGTAGTAGTAAAAAAAAATAACTATTTTGATTTCGTTTTTGTCGTGCTCCGAAATGTTGCAAAAGCGTGTCGAGCCCCCTCTCTCTCTCTCTCTCTCTTGTCTGAGTCCCCCTCTTTCTCTCTCGGTCCGTGCCGGGATCTGATCCTCTGCCTCTGTTCTTCCTCTAATGGTCTCCGCGCTGCGAATCAAATCCTTTATTTTTTTCTTCTTTTGTCGAGAATAAAGAAGAAAAAACTCGACCTCCTCCTCTTGAGTGATGCGAACACGTGATGGTGTCACTGGCGGGGACCGTCTCCAAACTCCCTGGCCAATTCCAAACCGTGTAAACAAAAAAAATGAGCTTCCTAACACGCCGTGCGTTTCGGAACTCGGTCGGGGAGTTCGGAGGCGGTCCCTGGCGGGCAGGCGGCTCTGCGCTGCGCTGCGCACGGATTCTATTGTTTGAGCCGCAGCCCTTATCCGTGGTACTGAAAAACGCCAAAAACAAGACTCAAGAAAACCACTAACACGATCAACACGTTTTAAAATATCCATTAAGCAGCGTGTCGGGGCCGCTCTGGAGCGGGTTTGTTTGTCGTTATTATTAATAAAGGCAGAGGCTGTCGAAGTGTTCACTTCAAACGCCAATACCGCCCTGTAACAAAAAACACAGCGTTCACAAAGACAAAGATGTCGTTTAAAACGTATATCCTGCCCTGTGGATTAGCCGACACAAGCTGTACGATTGTATCTCTTCCCAAAAAAATAAATAAAATCTTATTACTTTGATTTAACTGATAAATAACCCCAAGACAGCTGGTATTGTTAATATCGTTACCATAATTATTATGGCATGAGAGGTAAACGTTGACCTAAACTGGCCTTTATACCTTCCTGTAAGCGTAGAGTTTGATTCAATTTTAAATGCTGTCTATGGAATATGAGGCGACAGTTCGGTGTATGTATTTCCTTATAATAATAATAATAATAATAATAATAATAATAATAATAATAATAATAATAACAATAATAATAATAATAATAATAATAATAATAATAATAATAATAATAATTCCCTCAGGGGAGGTTTTGTGAGTGTGTGTGTGTGTTTCTCTCAATTCCGCCTCTCCAGTCTTATCTCCAGAGAGACCCCCCTGTCTCACAGCTGATATTTATTTCCAGGACTGGAAGCTTGGCAGCTACACCACGAGTCTCTGCGACGGCCATGGTATTTTCCTCACGGTTTCTCCTCGTTATGTTTCAGTCTCTGGGTGTCGAAAGAGGCCGTTTCATTTTATTCCATTCGCGCCCAGTTTCATCCCCGCGCGCGGCTGTGTGACTCGGGGTTCTAGAACCTCGTTTAAATCGAAGAGGCTTAACGGTCAAAACCGATAAAGCAACAGGCGCGAAACTGAAAAAAACGTATTAAACTATCCTCGATATCCTTTTAAAAGCACCCCTTATAAGACATTTTACAGAAAATACATACATACACACATATACATATATATATATATATATATAATAGAAAACGTTTTTCAGTTCAGAACCCTAGGCCGCCATGTTATAGGCCAATATACCAAGTACAATGGGCCGAAACTAACGTAAAATAAACCAAATTACCAAGAGCACCACAAATCAAAAACACACGTTTTTACAGTGTAGGTCAATACAAATGCTTTTATTATTATTATTATTATTATTATTATTATTATTATTATTATTATTATTATTTGGTTGCGTAAGGTTTTGTGAAATTAGCAGTTATTAGCAGGTGGGCAGCAGTGTGGAGTAGTGGTCAGGGCTCTGGACTCTTGACCGGAGGGTCGTGGGTTCAGTCCCAGGTGGGGGGGACACTGCTGCTGTACCCTTGAGCAAGGTACTTTACCTAGATTGCTCCAGTAAAAAACACCCAACTGTATAAATGGGGAATTGTATGTAAAAATAATGTGATATCTTGTAACAATTGTAAGTCGCCCTGGATAAGGGCGTCTGCTAAGAAATAAATAATAATAATAATAATAATAATAATAATAATAATAATAATAATAATAATAATAATAATAATAATAATATAAAGCTGTCTACACACCGTGCAATAATCTGGAAAAAAAAATTAAGAAGAATTTAACAAGAAAAATAATAAATAATAACTATATCAATAATAATAATTGTGTATCCGACAAGTTTCACACGACGACAGAAAGCCTTACAAAAACAAATCTATAATAATAACATGAGAAGAAGAAGATGATGCTGATGATGACGGTGCTAATGTTCGCGGGCTGTAACCCACGGAGAGCTCTGATTGGCTGAGAACAGGACGTTCAGGGGCTGCCCTATCCAAGGTCCTGAAATCTCAGCGCCAGCTCAGGCTGCGGGCTGTGACTGACAGCTTCATTCATTGATTTACTTACATTGAGTTTTATTTATAATGGGGTTCTTACCGCCGCAGTGCAATCTGGGAATTGTAGTTTTGGGGGGGGGGGGGGGTGGGAGGGGGGTTGGGGTTACAAACAGAGAAGGTTTACCTCCAAATAATGATAATAATAATAATAATAATAATAATAATAATAATAATGATGATGATGATGATGATGATGATGATAATGATGATGATGATGATGATGATGATGATGATGATGATGATGATGATAATAATAATAATAATAATAATAATAATAATAATAATAATAATGATAATTGTGTAACGGCTCTTGGTAAAAACAGTGCATGTTAATATGACCATTTTGCAGTTCATTCAATTATTATTTTTTTTTCTTTTTCTTTTGACAGCGTTATTCCAATAAGCAATAATCAACAGCCTTATCCCGTCTAAATCAAATTACTTCTCGTTTTTAGTTCACGAGCAAATAAACAAGTTAGCAAATAAAGCCATTTTAAAATACTAATTGTTCGTTTAATGATATACCGTACAGCGAGATTGGGCGTCGAATTCGACCTCGGGGTCACATGACAGTCGTCACACTGTACCCTCCCCGCGAGCGCGAACAAAGACCGGGTCCCAGGGAGCTCGAGCCTCGAGCCCAGCCAGGGGTCCGACAAGAGTGATGCGCGTGGCGGGGCAAGCGACCTGACCCCGGACCCTTTTATTATTTTTGCAGCTTGCATGTATGCATTGCTCCAAACTGCGACGCGATTGCCTTGTTTTGCATATTATATAAACAAGAAGAAGAATTATTATTATTATTATTATTATTATTATTATTATTATTATTATTATTATTATTATTATTATTATTATTATTATTATTATTAAATTTTCAGGTCATTGTTTCTACATTGCAGAGCCTGCCAGCTGTGCTGAATTGCGAGGCCGCTGAGAACGTTCTAATAACAGATAGATAATTACAATGACTTGATTTGATTTTACACACAGATTACTGGAGAGAGATAGATAGATAGATAGATAGAGAGAAAGAAAGTCTGTGCTGTCTGTGTGTCTCTGTGCTGTCTGTGTGTGTGTGTCTGTGATGTCTTTGTTATGTGTGTGTCTCTGTTGTCTGTATGTGTGTGTGTGTGTGTGTGTTATCTGTGCTGTGGTCTGTGTGTGTGTGTGTGTGTGTGTGAGTGTGTGTGTGTGTGTGTGTGTGTGTGTGTGAGTGTGTGTGTGTGTGTGTGTGTGTGTGTCTGTGTGTGTGTGTGTGTGTGTCTGTGTGTGTGTGTGTGTGTGTGAGTGTGTGTGTGTGTGTGTGTGTGTGTGTGAGTGTGTGTGTGTGTGTGTGTGTGTGTGTGAGTGTGTGTGTGTGTGTGTGTGTGTGTGTGTGTGTGTGTGTGTGTGTGTGTCTGTGTGTGTGTGTGTGTGTGTGAGTGTGTGTGTGTGTGTGTGTGTGTGTGTGTGTGTGTGTGAGTGTGTGTGTGTGTGTGTGTGTGTGTGTGAGTGTGTGTGTGTGTGTGTGTGTGTGTGTGTGTGTGTGTGTGTGTGTGTGTGTGTGTGTGTGTGAGCCGCACTCCTGGGTAGAGTCTCACACAGTACTCTCACAGGCTTGCTCTGTAATGTTAAATCCGTTCCATTGCTTCCAGCTCAGAAAGGTCACCATCTGTCTGCATCCCGCCCCCCCCCCCCAGCTCTCAAACAAGGCAGACACAGGGAGGGGGAGAGGGGGCTCAACGGCACGTCTCCTGATTAGATTACCCAGCTCCTGGTTTATAATGTACCGGGGGGGGGCGACGACGACAAAGACACACTACTATTATTTACCTCTCTCCCTCTCTCCCTCTTCCTATCTCTCTCTCTCTCTCTCTCCCTCTTCCTATCTCTCTCTCTCTCTCTCTCTCTCTGTCTCATGAAGACTCCAGGGGACTGTCTTGTGAATGATCATGCATTCGTTTATTCACAGAGGCTCAATTCACACGGGGGCCGTGAGCGAGGCTGCTCAGTGTCAGTGATTATACAGACATTATTATACAGACATTATAATTACTACCTGCCTCGATTCTCTCTTTCTCTCTCTCTCTCCTCTCCTGCACCTGCCCCCCCCCCCTCCCCCAAATCTCTAATGCTGAACAGCGACACCTGGTGGTGAAGGTGGGAGTTGCACAGCCTACAGTTCTCCACCCCACCCCTAGAAACTTTGAGAGGCAGCAATTCAACAATCAATCGATTATTAAATAAATGATCAAGCATATTAGTACCGGTATTTATTTGCCAATCATTATTTCTAATATTATTCCATTGCTGTCACAGCGTCCATATTACATTGCCAATATTGTACTGCCATTGCAGATGGCAAGGGAGGGGAGGGGGGGGAAGATGTGAGGGCAGGGCTGGGCTGTGGGTGGGTGTTCACGCCCCGCTGCACACACTGTGTTCCCTGGGTGCAGCTGCAGAGCTGAATTTAATTACAGACCAGGGGAGTGAAAGGAAAGTGATGAAGAGCAGAGACTCCAGGCCTCTGGCGTGGAACAAAGGGCTCCGAGCAACTCTGTGCTCCAGCGCTGTGAACCCTTCAAACCCCCCGAGCTGCAGCTGGGGGCAGAGTCAAGACAACGAGGTCTGGTAAAGCATAGGGAAGCATTGTAAAGCACAGAGAGGTCTGGTAAAGCATAGGCAAGCATTGTAAAGCACAGAGAGGCCTGGTAAAGCATAGGGAAGCATTGTAAAGCACAGAGAGGTCTGGTAAAGCATAGGGGAGCATTGTAAAGCACAGAGAGGTCTGGTAAAGCATAGGGAAGCATTGTAAAGCACAGAGAGGTCTGGTAAAGCATAGGGAAGCATTGTAAAGCACAGAGAGGTCTGGTAAAGCATAGGGAAGCATTGTAAAGCACGGAGAGGTCTGGTAAAGCATAGGGAAGCATTGTAAAGCACAGAGAGGTCTGGTAAAGCATAGGGAAGCATTGTAAAGCACAGAGAGGTCTGGTAAAGCATAGGGAAGCATTGTAAAGCACAGAGAGGTCTGGTAAAGCATAGGGAAGCATTGTAAAGCACAGAGAGGTCTGGTAAAGCATAGGGAAGCATTGTAAAGCACAGAGAGGTCTGGTAAAGCATAGGGAAGCATTGTAAAGCACAGAGAGGTCTGGTAAAGCATAGGGAAGCATTGTAAAGCACAGAGAGGTCTGGTAAAGCACAGGGAAGCATTGTAAAGCACAGAGAGGTCTGGTAAAGCATAGGGAAGCATTGTAAAGCACAGAGAGGTCTGGTAAAGCACAGGGAAGCATTGTAAAGCACAGAGCGGTCTGGTAAAGCATAGGGAAGCATTGTAAAGCACAGAGAGGTCTGGTAAAGCACAGGGAAGCATTGTAAAGCACAGAGCGGTCTGGTAAAGCATAGGGAAGCATTGTAAAGCACAGAGAGGTCTGGTAAAGCATAGGGAAGCATTGTAAAGCACAGAGAGGTCTGGTAAAGCATAGGGAAGCATTGTAAAGCACAGAGAGGTCTGGTAAAGCATAGGGAAGCATTGTAAAGCACAGAGAGGTCTGGTAAAGCATAGGGAAGCATTGTAAAGCACAGAGAGGTCTGGTAAAGCATAGGGAAGCATTGTAAAGCACAGAGAGGTCTGGTAAAGCATAGGGAAGCATTGTAAAGCACAGAGAGGTCTGGTAAAGCATAGGGAAGCATTGTAAAGCACAGAGAGGTCTGGTAAAGCATAGGGAAGCATTGTAAAGCACAGAGAGGTCTGGTAAAGCACAGGGAAGCATTGTAAAGCACAGAGAGGTCTGGTAAAGCATAGGGAAGCATTGTAAAGCACAGAGAGGTCTGGTAAAGCACAGGGAAGCATTGTAAAGCACAGAGCGGTCTGGTAAAGCATAGGGAAGCATTGTAAAGCACAGAGAGGTCTGGTAAAGCACAGGGAAGCATTGTAAAGCACAGAGCGGTCTGGTAAAGCATAGGGAAGCATTGTAAAGCACAGAGAGGTCTGGTAAAGCATAGGGAAGCATTGTAAAGCACAGAGAGGTCTGGTAAAGTATAGGGCAGCATTGTAAAGCACAGAGAGGTCTGGTAAAGCATAGGGAAGCATTGTAAAGCACAGAGAGGTCTGGTAAAGCATAGGGAAGCATTGTAAAGCACAGAGAGGTCTGGTAAAGCATAGGGAAGCATTGTAAAGCACAGAGAGGTGTGGTAAAGCATAGGGAAGCATTGTAAAGCACAGTATAAGTGTGTGTTTTGATGTTCTTTTGTATTTTGCATATCAGAAACAGGATGAGAATGTCACGTTCCATCGCTATGGTAACGGAAGGGGGTTCATTCCTGTGACTCCGTGCCCCTCGGTGCTCTCCCTGCATAATGAGACAGACTGACCTTTAAAACAGCCCGCGATTCAGAGCAACGACAGACAAGAGCGCGATCACCCTGCAGTGCACAAGAGTGTGGGTGTGCAGACCTCCAAACCAGAGAGCAACCACCACGGCTACTGCTACTGCTACTATTAATAATAATAATAATAATAATAATAATAATAATAATAATAATAATAATAATAATAATAATAATAATAATAATAATAATAATAATATTTAGCCATTTAGCAGACGCTTTTATCCAAAGAGCCGGTGTTAAATACGCAATTTAACACGGTGTTGACATTTCTCTCGTCCTAGTTTTTTTTTTCTATTATTATTTATTTATTTTTTGGTTCGTTTAAAGTTTTAGTTTTATTTTTTTTAATGTATTTTTGTCTGCCTTCAGCCCTTCAACTCTAAAGTCTTATCAAGACTGAACTGCTGTCAAACACTTCAAAGGACCTGACGGACAGCGAACAACGAACCCCAGGAAACTCGACCCGCAAACCCTGTTCGAAGTTCGAATTTCGAAGTTCGAACCCTCTTTTTTTCCTGAGGCATTGTGATGTCATTTAGCAGGCGAGTATCGCCCTCTAGCGGCGTTGAAAGCGAATGACACCTTTTGACAGAATTTGAGACCAGTTCAGGGACGCATGTGTTTGCCAGTCGATCCTTGTTCTTTGGGCTTGTAAAAAAAACTAAATACATACATAAATAAATGAAAAAAATAAAATAAAGTTGCATAGCCTGTTTCTGTGTTTTTATTTTTTAACGGAAGTGTAATTATAAATTGTAATTAGTGCCGCATAATGTCGTGCATTTGAATCGGAGAGTAAAGATGTTTGAACGCACACGCACGCACACACACGCACGCACGCACACACACGCACGCACACCCTGAAAACGCATCAACTAACATGTTTATTAATATCATCACAAACCATCAACACCCACATTCTGAATCTCAACACAATACAGTAACATCCTCGCTAACAGCGAAATATATAGATCTATCTTTCATGAAAAATAAATTAGTTTTACATAAAATAGATACTTTTGTATAGATTTTTTTTTTTAAAATGCGTTTTTCATAGTCAGGCACTTTGGAACACAAATAAAACAAACAAACAAACACACAGCTTGCATGAATAATAAAACACACACAACTCTACACATTACAGAAAGAGGGAGAGGAAGAGAGGGAGAGAGGGAGAGGAGAGAGGGAGAGAGAGGGAGGGGAGAGGGAGAGGAGAGAGGGAGAGGAGAGAGAGAGGAGAGGGAGAGGGGGAGAGAGGAGAGGAGAGGAGAGAGGGGAGAGAGGGGAGAGGGAGAGGGGGAGAGGGGGAGAGGGAGAGGAGAGGGAGAGGAGAGAGGGAGAGTGGGGAGAGGGAGAGAGGGAGGGGAGGGAGGGAGAGGGAGAGGGGGAGGAGAGGGGGAGAGGAGAGAGGGAGGGGAGAGGAGAGAGGGAGGGGAGAGCAGAGGGGGAGCGGGAGAGAGGGAGAGTGGAGAGAGGGAGAGAGGGAGAGAGGGACGTTCAAACCCTCTTTGCTGGTCCACTTGAGTGGAACGGTTCTGCGTGTAGTTCATCAGACGAGATCCAAGATTTAGCACCTTGTGTACAAACCCCCCCTCAAGAATAAATAATAATAATAATAATAATAATAATAATAATAATAATAATAATAATAATAATAATAATAATAATAATAATAATAATAATAATTCATTTGCAGAACGCGCTGGGAGAATCGTGACAGATGGTCAGAGCTACACTGTATCGAGCAGCTCTGATCCAGCACAAGTCCTGCAGCCTTTTTCAAATACATGAAAGTGTAGAAGTTTGTCAGTGTGTGTGTCAGTGTGTGTCAGTGTGTGTACGTGTCTGTGTGTGTGTGTGTGTGTGTGTGTGTGTGTGTGTGTGTGTCAGTGTGTGTGTGTGTGTGTGTACGTGTGTGTACGTGTCTCTGTGTGTGTGTCTCAGTGTGTCTCTGTGTCTCTCAGTGTGTCTCTGTGTCTCGTATGTCTCTCTCTCTCTCTCTGTGTGTCCTCTCTCTCTCGGTGTGTCTCTCTCTCTGTCTCTCTGTGTCTCGGTGTCTCTCTCTCTGTCTCTCTCTGTCTCTTGCTCCGCTCCGCTCCACGCGCACAGGCAGTGCAGCACACTGTCCTGTAGTACGAGTAAACGCAGAGGCGAGCCTGAACCACCAGGGGGCAGCTGTGGTGCGTGTCTCTGCAGTTCTCATCTGGAGAGAGAGGAGAGAAAGGGAGGAGAGGGGGAGAGGGGGAGAGAGAGAGAGAAAGAGAGAGAGAGAGAGAGAAGAGAAACGCTTTAGTTTAAAATAAGCACTGAGACATACACTGAGACACACACACACACACACACACACACACACACACACACACACACACGCCCCTCCTCTCTCACCTGTCTCTCCAGTGCAGGGCTGTGTGTTGCAGCTCTGCTTCTCCGCTGGCTTCAGGTCAGGGTCACACTGCTGGCTCAGAGCTCTGTCCTCTGTGAGACACCGTACCTCCCGCGCCTGGACTCCGCCCACACAGGACCTGGAACACTGAGCACAGCACCGGCAAAGCCCATTGGTTGGAACCTGCAGTCTGTCGCTAGGCAGAGATTACAGTGTCCCCTCCTCTCTCTTTCCCCCCTTCCCTGTGTCCCCTCCTCTCTTTTCCCCCTCCCTGTGTCTCCTCCTCTCTCTTCCCCCTTCCTGTGTCCCCTCCTCTCTCTTTCCCCCTCCCTGTGTCCCCTCCTCTCTCTTCCCCCTTCCTGTGTCCCCTCCTCTCTCTTCCCCCCTGCTCACCGCACTCCACTGTGTTGTGTACCACTTGGCTCTGCAGGGTCCCGCGTTGCACTCCTGCACGGAGGGCAGCTTTTCCAGATGCGCGCAGTCCCGGGCCGGTGTCACGTTGAAATCGGCCCCCAGTTTGTTGACGCAGATGATGTCACGGCGCTGGGTTCCATTCCCGCACTCCACGTTGCACTGAGAGGCCGAAAGTGAGAGAGAGAGAGAGAGAGAGACAGACAGGACAGACAGACAGACAGGCAGGCAGGCAGACAGACACACAGACAGACAGGCAGGCAGACAGACAGAGGGAATAATTAATAACAGACACTTTATTTCATTTCATTCCCAGACAGATTGGCAGGTGCTGCACATGCTAGCGGACAGGGAATGAAAGACTTTTCTTGTTGGAATGTTTGGCTTTTTCTTGTTTTTTTTATTTTATTACTTTTTCCCCGCCTGTCCAGTGTGCCCCCCCCTCCTCTCCTCCTCTTCCTCTCCCCTCGCTCCCTGGTCTCTCCCCTCTCTCCTCTCTCCTCTCTCCTCTCCCCTCTCTCTCCTCTCTCCTCTCCCCTCTCTCTCCTCTCCCCTCTCCTCTCACCTCTCTCCTCTCCCCTCTCTCTCCTCTTCCCCTCTCCTCTGCTCTCTCCCCTCTCCCCTCTCTCTCCTCTCTCCCCTCTCCTCTGCTCTCTCCCCTCTCTCCTCTCCTCTCCTCTCCTCTCTCCTCTCCTCTCCCCTCTCTCCTCTCTCCTCTCATCTCCCCTCTCTCCTCTCCTCTCCCCTCTCTCCTCTCCCTTCCTCTCCTCTCTCCTCCCCTCTCCTCTCCCCTCCCCTCTCCTCTCTCCCCTCTCCCCTCACCCCTCTCTCCCCTCTCTCCTCTCCCCTCCCCTCCCCTCCCCTCCCCTCTCCCCCCCTCTCTCCCCTCCCCTCTCTCCCCTCTCTCTCCTCACCTCGCTCCAGGGTCCTGTGTACCACCTCGTGCTGGGCTGGCACGCCCCCCCGCTGCACGCTCGCAGCTCCGCAGGCCTGGCCCCCCCGCAGCTCTGCTCTGATGGGCCGTCAGCTCGACTGGCCAGACAGACAACCGAGCGACGCTGGACCCCTGTCCCACACTCCACCGAGCACTGCGAGGGGACAGGGAGACACAGTTAGTGTGTGTGTGTGTGTGTGTGTGTTTATATCTCAGTATACTGTATTCACAGCATGTATATGTCTCAGTGTGTATGCATGTCAGTGTGTATGCAGCATGTCTCTCCACTCACAGTGTGTGCATGTCAGTGTGTATGTGCGTCAGTGTGTATGTGCGTCAGTGTGTATGTGCGTCAGTGTGTATGTGCGTCAGTGTGTATGTGTGTCTCAGTGTGTATGTGTCTCAGTGTGTATGTGTGTCTCAGTGTTTATACAGCATGTCTCTGCACTCACAGTGTTGCTCCAGTCGGAGCTGAGCCAGCTGCGTAAGCAGGGCCCCATGTTGCAGGCCTCGTTTCCGCGGGGTCTCAGTCCGGCGCTGCACTCGCCCTCGCTCACCGTGGCGCCGTGGGTGCTGACACAGCGCACTGAGCGCGTGCGCTGACCCTGACCACACATCACAGAGCACTGCAGAGAGAGCACAGCGTCACGAAGAGAGCATGACATCAGAGCACTGCAGCATGACATCAGAGCACTGCAGCATGACATCAGAGCACTGCAGCACGACATCAGAACACAGCAACACGACATCAGAGCACAGCAACACGACATCAGAACACAGCAACACGACATCAGAGCACAGCAACACAACATCAGAACACAGCAACATGACATCAGAGCACAGCAACACGACATCAGAGCACAGCAACACGACATCAGAACACAGCAAACACGACATCAGAACACAACACAACGAGAGCACTGTACTGGTACATACTGGTCTGTACTGGTGTGGCAGTTACTCACGGAGCTCCAGTTGCTGCGGATCTCCCAGTGGCTGCAGACGCGCAGCTGGCAGGGCTGCGTGCTGTTCGGTCTGAGCAGGCTGCTGCACAGCTGGGGATGCACCATGGTGCTGTGAGCACCGTAGACCTGCCTGCACTGAACCTGCCTCTGCTGCTCCCCAGGGCCACAGGACTGACTGCAGCCAGACCAGGCCCCCGCCTCCCAGCTGAGACAGAGAGACATTATCAAACACAAAACTGGACAAACGCGACCTTTCAAAATCTCTCATGAAGAACTCGGCTGCTGTTATCACGGCTTCCTTCTGGAAGAGTCGCTTTTTTTTTTTTTTTTTTTGTGATATTGTTTTGTAGTTTCTTTTGATTACATGATGTCAGATTAAAAATATCTAAATTACGTTCATACAGTTTTTTTATTATTATTATTATTATTATTATTATTATTATTATTATTATTATTATTATTATTATTATTAATGAGTCCATTCAGCAGACGCTTTTATCTAGAGCGACATACAGAGACTAGGGGGGTGAACTCTGCATCATCAACAACTGCTGCTGCTGCCTGCTGCAGAGTCACTTCCAATAGGAGCTCGTTTGTTTTACGTCTCATCTGAAGGACGGAGCACAAGGAGGTGAAGTGACTTGCTCAGGGTCACACACACACACACACACACACACACACACACACACACACACGCACACACGCACGCACAGGGAGTCAGTGGCTGAGCTGGGATTTGAACCTCCTGGTACAAAGACCCCGTTCTATAACCACTGGAGCAGCGAGGAGCCCCGCTCTCGACTTGACTAGAATCAGCCGCTGAACACTTCCATTCGCTTCCATTGACTTCCATTCGCTTCCATTGACTTCCATTGACTTCCATTGACTTCCATTCGCTTCCATTGACTTCCATTCACTTCCATTGACTTCCATTCAATTCCATTCGCTTCCATTGACTTCCATTGACTTCCATTCGCTTCCATTGACTTCCATTGACTTCCATTGACTTCCATTGACTTCCATTTGCTTCCATTGGCTTCCATTCGCTTCCATTGGCTTCCATTCGCTTCCATTCACTTCCATTCGCTTCCATTCGCTTCCATTCACTTCCATTGACTTCCATTGACTTCCATTCACTTCCATTGACTTCCATTGACTTCCATTCGCTTCCATTTGCTTCCATTGACTTCCATTCGCTTCCATTGACTTCCATTCGCTTCCATTCACTTCCATTCGCTTCCATTCACTTCCATTGACTTCCATTCAATTCCATTCGCTTCCATTGACTTCCATTGACTTCCATTTGCTTCCATTGACTTCCATTCACTTCCATTCACTTCCATTCACTTCCATTGACTTCCATTGACTTCCATTCGCTTCCATTGACTTCCATTGACTTCCATTGACTTCCATTGACTTCCATTCGCTTCCATTGACTTCCATTCGCTTCCATTGACTTCCATTGACTTCCATTCGCTTCCATTGACTTCCATTGACTTCCATTCGCTTCCATTGACTTCCATTCGCTTCCATTGACTTCCATTGACTTCCATTCGCTTCCATTGACTTCCATTCGCTTCCATTGACTTCCATTCAATTCCATTCCCTCCCAGACTCATGCAGACCCGGCAGCACCGCACTCACAACGCTGGGCACGGCTGCACGTTGCAGGCCTCTTCCACGGGGGCGGGCTTTGCGGTCGGGTCGCACTTCCTGTCCTCCACTTCCTGCTGGGTTTTCCGGGAGACGCATTGGAACACCGGGAATTGGAAACCTGGAAAAGAGAGAGGAGCGATCGTGTGAGCAGTGTTCATACCTCAGCTTTCTGAACCACAGCGTATTATTATTATTATTATTATTATTATGAAAAGAGAGAGGAGCGATCCTGTGAGCAGTGTTCATACCTCAGCTTTCTGAACCACAGCGTATTATTATTATTATTATTACTATTATTATTATTATTATTATTATTATTATTATTATTATGAAAAGAGAGAGGAGCGATCGTGTGAGCAGTGTTCATACCTCAGCTTTCTGAACCACAGCGTATTATTATTATTATTATTACTATTATTATTATTATTATTATTATTATGAAAAAATAGGTTTTTTTCTGATTTTAACAATTAAAACTGCATATTTTATTTTGTGATTTTTTTTGCATTAGACTTTTTTCATTGTTCTAGTTATACAAACTTAGCTTTTTATCTTCATTTTTTATTCTTCTAATTTTTATAATTAAAACCACTTTTTTTAATTGCAGCTTTCTAACAGTGTTGATTCTGGCTGTTTTTCATGTAATCGTTTGATTGATTGTTATTGTGTGTGTGTGTGTCTATGTGTGTGTGTGTGCGTGTGTGTGTGTGTGTGTGTGTGTCTCTGTGTGTGTGTGTGTGTGTGTCTCTGTGCGTGTGTGTGTGTGTATGTATATGTGTCTCTGTGTGTGTGTGTGTGTGTGTGTGTGTATGTGTGTGTCTGTGTGTGTGTGTGTGTGTCTCTGTGCGTGTGTGTGTGTGTATGTGTGTGTCTGTGTGTGTGTGTGTGTGTGTGTGTATGTATATGTGTCTGTGTGTGTGTGTGTGTGTGTGTGTGCGCGCGTGCGTGCATGTGTGAAGGGCTTTGGGATCTTTGAGATGCAAGATGTTATAGAAATGTGAATTGCATTGGATTGGATTGGATTGCACTGTACTGTATAAAATTGTACTGTATTGAATTGTATGGTATTGAATTGTATGGTATTGGATTGTACTGTATTGCACTGTACTGTACTGTATTGAATTGTATTGTATTGAATTACATTGGATTGGATTGGATTGCTCTGTACTGTATTGCACTGTACTGTATTGAATTGTATTGTATTGTTAATAAGAGGTAAGAGATTGGGTTTTAAAGATGCACGGATCATGTTCCACAGCTCATAACAGCTGCATTGCTTTCATCATTATTCACCCTTTAAGGCCCGCCTCTCCTCACCTTTGCCACAGGAAGCAGAGCAGTCTGTAAGCCCCGCCCTCCTCCACAGGAAGTCGGGCAGCGACTGGGGGGGCAGGTCTGTGCGGGGGGGGATCCTGACGTTGCGGGCCGAGCCTCGAGAAAGGGGGGCCGGGCTGGCCTCTCTCAGGGGGGGGGCAACGAGGGGGGTCTGCAGAGGACCGGGGGGAGACACCAGCGTCAACGGACCTGAGAAACACAGGGGGGGGGGGGGGGGGGGCAGCACAGATACACGTTACACAGGGAGCTCAGCTGACACACAGAGACACGCGCTCGCACACACGCACACGCACACACTCACTGAATCCCTGTCTCTCTCTCTGCTCTCGCTCCGGTTCCTCTGCTCTCCTCCTCTCGGCCGGCAGGTAGAACTCATAATCGATCCCCGGATTCTTCTTGTGGAAAATAATCTGGAGCAGCGAAAGAAAAACACAAACAGACCTTTACAGATCTACAGCGGCAGCCACCAGCTTAGCAGCTCCTGCAACTGCAGGACGGAGACACGAACAAAACGAAACTAAACCACATGAACAGAATTCTGATCTTTCATTCATCACCAGGCAATCAAAAGAAGATTCAAAATGAGATCGCAGAAGCCATCATAGCAGTACAGTATTTCATGATAGATTTCCAAATGTCACATTTTTTCAATTAGCCCATTATTCAGCAGCTTTCATTGGACTCTATGAAGCTGAGGGAGTTCATTCTATATAGAGGGGGTGGAATTCAATATGTTAACAAGGGAACATTATTCAGCAGCTTTCATTGGACTCTATGAAGCTGAGGGAGTTCATTCTATATAGAGGGGGTGGAATTCAATATGTTAACAAGGGAACATTATTCAGCAGCTTTCATTGGACTCTATGAAGCTGAAGGAGTTCATTCTATATAGAGGGGGTGCAATTCAATATGTTAACAAGGGAACATTATTCAGCAGCTTTCATTGGACTCTATGAAGCTGAGGGAGTTCATTCTATATAGAGGGGGTGGAATTCAATATGTTAACAAGGGAACATTATTCAGCAGCTTTCACTGGACTCTATGAAGCTGAGGGAGTTCATTCTATATAGAGGGGGTGGAATTCAATATGTTAACAAGGGAACATTATTCAGCAGCTTTCACTGGACTCTATGAAGCTGAGGGAGTTCATTCTATATAGAGGGGGTGGAATTCAATATGTTAACAAGGGAACATTATTCAGCAGCTTTCATTGGACTCTATGAAGCTGAGGGAGTTCATTCTATATAGAGGGGGTGGAATTCAATATGTTAACAAGGGAACATTATTCAGCAGCTTTCATTGGACTCTATGAAGCTGAGGGAGTTCATTCTATATAGAGGGGGTGGAATTCAATATGTTAACAAGGGAACATTATTCAGCAGCTTTCATTGGACTCTATGAAGCTGAGGGAGTTCATTCTATATAGAGAGGGTGGAATTCAATATGTTAACAAGGGAACATTATTCAGCAGCTTTCATTGGACTCTATGAAGCTGAGGGAGTTCATTCTATATAGAGGGGGTGGAATTCAATATGTTAACAAGGGAACATTATTCAGCAGCTTTCATTGGACTCTATGGAGCTGAGGGAGTTCATTCTATATAGAGGGGGTGGAATTCAATATGTTAACAAGGGAACATTATTCAGCAGCTTTCATTGGACTCTATGAAGCTGAGGGAGTTCATTCTATCGGGGATGTAACACTTTTAGTCAGAGCTGTGTATAACTCTGATAAGGGAAAGCTGAAACGTTGAACCCTGATTCTGCGTCCCCCCCCTGATACTCACGTAGACGAGCAGCACGGTGGTTGTAGGTCCCGGGGCGGTTAGCATCTCCCCCCCCCCCTCCCCCCCGACGGTACTGGAACAGCGTCCCCCCCGCCTCATACTGACCAGGGGGGTCAACCGCCCAGCGCCCGTTAATCACAGAGAGACCGCTGCCAGTCCGGAGAGCTGGGGGAGGAGGAGGAGAAACACACAGTTCATTTTTGTCCGGTTTTTTATTTCCCCGTTAAATATATATGGGGGGAAAACTATACAAAGCGCTGGGTGTGGAATTCAATATGTTAACAAGGGAACATTATTCAGCAGCTTTCACTGGACTCTATGAAGCTGAGGGAGTTCATTCTATATAGAGGGGGTGGAATTCAATATGTTAACAAGGGAACATTATTCAGCAGCTTTCATTGGACTCTATGAAGCTGAGGGAGTTCATTCTATATAGAGGGGGTGGAATTCAATATGTTAACAGGGAACATTATTCAGCAGCTTTCATTGGACTCTATGAAGCAGAATCAGTTCATTCTATAGGGGGATGCAAAACTTAGAGCCAGAGCTGTAGATAGAACTAAAAAAACTAATGCAATGTCCACCAGAGGGCGGTATAACCCACATAATTCCCCAGCGGTTCAGGTCTCTCAGACTGTGCTAGTCTGTGATGCGAATGAGATTGTGCTCCTGCGTTACTATTATTATTATTATTATTATTATTATTATTATTATTATTATTATTATTAGTCATTTAGCAGACGCTTTTATCCAAAGTGACTTGCAGAGACCAGGGGGTGAACTCTGCATCATCAACAACTGCTGCTGCTGCTGCAGAGTCACTTCCAATAGGAGCTCGTTTGTTTTACGTCTCATCCAAAGGACGGAGCACAAGGAGGTGAAGTGACTTGCTCAGGGTCACACGCGCACACACACACACACACACACACACACACAAACACACACACACACACACACACACACACGGGGAGTCAGTGGCTGAGCCGGGATTTGAACCTCCTGGGGTAACACGCCCTCTTTCTCTAACCGCTGGACCAGCAAGCCTCCTGCTGTGTGGAGGACTCTAGCTAGGTGGCGCTGTGTGTGTCTCACCCAGGTAGTTGGGGCTCCTCTCCCTCTCCGTGATGGTGATGCGCGTGGCTCCGGGGGGGATCTTTAGGAACTGGTGGTATCCGACCGGAACGCTGCTGTTCTGGAACGTTCCCGCCACTCGCCCTGCAGGTGGCGCCGTCGCCCCCGCACACTCCACAACTATCGAGGGTGAGGTTCGAACCCAGGACCCCATCACAGCCAGGACTCTGCAGAGAAAACACACACACACACAAAGACATTACAATGCTTCCCTATATTTTACCATACCTCTCTGTGCTTTACAATGCTTCCCTATGCTTTACCAGACCTCTCTGTGCTTTACAATGCTTCCCTATGCTTTACCACACCTCTCTGTGCTTTACAATGCTTCCCTATGCTTTACCAGACCTCTCTGTGCTTTACAATGCTTCCCTATGCTTTATCAGACCTCTCTGTGCTTTACAATGCTTCCCTATGCTTTACCAGACCTCTCTGTGCTTTACAATGCTTCCCTATGCTTTACCAGACCTCTCTGTGCTTTACAATGCTTCCCTATGCTTTACCAGACCTCTCTGTGCTTTACAATGCTTCCCTATGCTTTACCAGACCTCTCTGTGCTTTACAATGCTTCCCTATGCTTTACCAGACCTCTCTGTGCTTTACAATGCTTCCCTATGCTTTACCAGACCTCTCTGTGCTTTACAATGCTCACTATACCCTTCCTGAATGATCTTCAATAGCACTACAATGGGGTGAGGCTGGTAGAATGGGACCCCAGTGTGCTCACTATACCCTTCCTGAATGATCTTCAATAGCACTGCAGTGGTTCTGTGTCACACTGTGGCGCAGCTACACAGGCTCACCAGGCAGCGTCCCGTGATGCACACCGCTGAGGAGTTCCCCTGGCAGGGGGTCCCGTCCCAGACCCGCTCAGCGTGGCGCACATAGAACCGGAACCCAATGGGGCGACAGTTCAGCTCGCAGCGCTGATAACCACCCCCTGCCGCAAGAGGAGGGAGGAGAGAGAGAGAGATGCAGAGAGACAGAGATAGAGAGAGAGACGCAGAGAGAGAGAGAGAGAGAGAGAGAGAGGAGACAGAGAGAGAGAGAGCGAGAGAGAGACAGAGAGAGACAGAGAGAGAGAGAGAGAGACACATTAATTGAAATGTGAGAGTGAAACATTTGAAATCTGTGGTCACTGCAGCTGTAAGTAGCTTCCCTCTCTTCCCCTCTCTTCCCCTCCCTCCCTCCCTCTCCCTCATAAACTGGGACCCAGACCTGATTGGATACACCCACACACACTCACACCCACACTCACTGCGATGCCTGTGTCTGTGTGTGTGTGTGTGTGTGTCTGTGCGTACATGCATGCATGTGTGTGTCTGTGTGCATGCGTGTGACAGTGTGTGCGTGTGCGTGTGCGTGTGCGTGTGCGTTATGCATCATTTTTTTTAGACCTCTGGGAGTTGAAAGTTTACCGTGTTTTTTAGTAAATAATTAAATTAATAAATTTTAAAAAACCCAGACTCCCTTCACTTGACCTCTGAGCCTGCCAGCCTGCCAGCCTCTCTCTGTCCCGGGGCGGAACAACAGGAGCATTTAAAGTCGAGTGGAAACATTGATTGGGCGCGGGGGGGGGGGGGACTGCGCTTCAGAAATGAAACAAAAAGACACCCCCCCCCCCCCCCCCTTTTTTCCTGGAACCAATTTTCATTTCTTCTGGACTATAAACAAAACACACATGTTTCAAGCTGGTCTAAAGCTAACATCCTGAGTGCAGCGTGGTGTGACTGCAGAGACAAGCAGCACACAGTCATGCTTTCACACAGAGCCTTCACCAGCGCTCATGCACACTCTCGCTTTCCCATGTTATACTCTGCATTCACAGTACCACACTTTACCAGGGCTTGCATAATCTGCTTTACCAGACCTCTCTGTGCTTTACAATGCTTCCCTATGCTTTACCAGACCTCTCTGCGCTTTACAATGCTTCCCTATGCTTTACCACACCTCTCTGTGCTTTACAATGCTTCCCTATGCTTTACCAGACCTCTCTGTGCTTTACAATGCTTCCCTATGCTTTACCAGACCTCTCTGTGCTTTACAATGCTTCCCTATGCTTTACCAGACCTCTCTGTGCTTTACAATGCTTCCCTATGCTTTACCAGACCTCCCTGTGCTTTACAATGCTTCCCTATGCTTTACCAGACCTCTCTGTGCTTTACAATGCTTCCCTATGCTTTACCAGACCTCTCTGTGCTTTACAATGCTTCCCTATGCTTTACCAGACCTCTCTGTGCTTTACAATGCTTCCCTATGCTTTACCAGACCTCTCTGTGCTTTACAATGCTTGCCTATGCTTTACCAGACCTCTCTGTGCTTTACAATGCTTGATCAGCCCCAGTGTTTCTAGGCAACAAGCTCAGGTGTGTCTGATTATTAAACTCACAGTGAAACCAGGACTGGATCAAACTGCTACTCCACGGGAGTCTGATTCCTATCCCTGATTTTTTGATCTTGCTTTGGTAGCCCAGCTTTCAAATTCAATTTAAAGTGAGTTTGGAGTTAATTTTAAAGCAGCATTTGTCACTAGTGAGCGTTTTAATAAATATTTATCAGACAGTGTATTCCCCCACTCCCTTGTCTCTCTCTCTCTCTCTAAGCTCTGCAATAACAGTGGCATTGCCTGTGGCTCCCAGGACACTGATATGATCTGGTGTTGGTGTCGTGGGCTATGGACCGTGACACCGGGGATTACACAGCCAGCTCGGACATAACCCTTTCCCTGCTGCCTTAAATCACCTCAACCAGGGGCCCCCTCTTCCACTCTCTGGTCTGAACCCTGTTCTGAATCATTTGATCATTGAACCGAGTCGGGTGACAGAGGGAGAGGAGACTGGGAGGAGAGCTCTCTGGAGCTCTGTGGATGACTGAATGGAGTCTCACTAGCATGTGTCGGGTGACAGAGGGAGAGGAGACTGGGAGGAGAGCTCTCTGGAGCTCTGTGGATGACTGAATGGAGTCTCACTAGCATGTGTCGGGTGACAGAGGGAGAGGAGACTGAGAGGAGAGCTCTCTGGAGCTCTGTGGATGACTGAATGGAGTCTCGCTAGCATGTGTCGGGTGACAGAGGGAGAGGAGACTGAGAGGAGAGCTCTCTGGAGCTCTGTGGATGACTGAATGGAGTCCTCGCTAGCATGTGTCGGGTGACAGAGGGAGAGGAGACTGGGAGGAGAGCTCTCTGGAGCTCTGTGGATGACTGAATGGAGTCTCGCTAGCATGTGTCGGGTGACAGAGGGAGAGGAGACTGAGAGGAGAGTTCTCTGGAGCTCTGTGGATGACTGAATGGAGTCTCGCTAGCATGTGTCGGGTGACAGAGGGGAGAGG